>NC_056727.1:1035368841-1035398841 GCF_019279795.1 Protopterus annectens | reverse complement strand
ATAACCATAACCAATGTGAACACAGCCACAGCCACATATGGTATGCTAGCGTATTATTACAGTATATGTACTATCTGTTCAACACCAACCTCATATGTGCCACTCACACCCTAACCCTACAGGTACTGGGCTGCTACACAGTGTGCTCCAATGCCTGTCAGTGGTATGGGACATGTGCATGTATGGCCCTACAAACATATCAGCCAATAGGGTAACATACAGTGGAGCAGCATGTAACATCAGATAGAACAGGACCAACAACAATGACATCTACCACAGTCTGTGCACAGGCCAAGGTACATATTAACAATACACACACTGCCGACAATCACCATAAGTACACACACCTCAGTACTGTACACACAACCACAGAATGTCCAGGTTATGTCATCAAATATAACTCCTACTATACATAACATGTGTAGCAGTCTGGCTTGTTATCAGATATGATGTCACTAATTATGGTATACAGCACATATGCACCCCTTACTGCATGACATATGTACAAAGGTTGACAGGGTTGTGGCTGGAGGCACATACACAGGGCCAATATTGACATGTTGCTGTGATAACCTCATACATTTACTGCTGTAACAGGGTTTGTTGCAACATATGTCCTATGAGGGATATGAGGTCAGTAATTCTCACAGCTGTCATCATCTACAGACTGCAATCCTTACAATACCTTCTGCAGTTCACAGATAGGTGCTCTGTGGGTAACACCTGAAACAAAAGGCACCACACACTGGCCAGTCTGCAGATGACCCTACAGATGGGTGTTCCCTCATAAACATAGCACTGACATGGTAGGTATGAAAACATGTAGGACAGCCATATCCACACACACCCTGTTAAACCAACATTATTCCAAATGCAGTATAGCAGCACATACAGTCTACAGTCAGGTCAGACACATCCCCCTCCTGTGTGTTGGCCTGTTTCCACAGTGTATGTTGTTATAGGTAAATCCCCAATCCATCTAAGATGCTGTTTGGCAATCAACAGATCGAGTTCCTGCTCACAGTGAATGAAAAGCCCAACACCAACATTATGTTCCTAGATATTGGTGTGTGTTTCTATGCAATTGGCTATGGGAATGTTACCACAGCTGTCCCACATGCAATCAGTTAGAGGCTATCAGCTGATCCTGAGCATCACTTAAAATACACATGCTGCTGCCTATGCAATGCAGGTGTAAGTCTCGACATCCACCAGAGAGGGAGTGAGAGAGGCAGACAGAGGCACAGAAAAGACAGGGAGGGTTGGGAGAGTAAAACTTAAGCATGTGTGTGTCACACACCTACCAGTACAGGGTATCAAACCCCTGACAACTATGTAGTGCTATCTCATTTCCATGCAGTTATTGGATGCACCACATAGGTTACATGTTGGAGACCCCTCAGAACATATACGTAATGGTGAGTGACATCTGCAACAGGGACATGGTAGATATGTGATAGGTGTAGTACAAGTGTCTGTCCGCATGAACAGGTGTCAGCGTCAACAAAGCCACACTCTCACAGGGACGCACACACATTGACACACTTGGCAGGGCCAGGAATACAACTCATCACTAGTGGAATTGCCACAACACAGTACTGTGCAGGTATCACATGCACCACAGGGGTCATACAGAAGTTGTATGTGCAAAGTGTATGTGGAGGTGTCTGACATCAGACAGTATGCTTCAGTTTGCCACTGGGGGTTGTAGTAATTGTGAATGTGGTCATAAGCATCATACACCACATACATAGACGTAAGTGCCAGTAATGACATGCATGGGTGCGCTGCTGCACAAGTGTGTTGTGATCGATGGTGCCAGATGGCTATACAAGGTTAGGTGATGGGTATACCTTGGCATTAGGCCACAAGACACTGGTCTGCAATGTGGCTTAGAGATGTAGTGTCTGGAGTTGCCCACACAGGTGGGTATTGTATTCACCATTCAGTCACCTGGGTGACTATTGCGTGTGGCCTATGCTGTGCATTGCTTGCCTTGTATGTGTTCCTTAGTCCATGATATTGACAGTGTCTGGGATGTGCACACCTCCCACATGCATGCACAGTGACATGTTTAACTGTACCAGGGGTGTCTGGCCCATGTTGTGTACACAGATTGTTATCATCAGATGTGCCAGTCCTGGCCTCATGTGGCAGGAACTCTTAATGGACAGCAGGTTGACCCTGCATGTACATTGATAGCATGATACTGGCATTTCCTGGTGTCAGTGGCATTTGTCTATACAGTGCTTCTATTTCAGGCTTGGTATGTCCTTTGTGGGCCACATTTGATGGCACCACAGGTGTTGCAGGTGTCCAGTGTGGTACACGGGGGAGGTGCACTGATGGCATATACATGCCTATTGGACTGATGGACATGGTGCCATGCCCTCTGTAGCCCACTGCAATTATACCATGGTTACTATCAGTGGGCAATATACAGGGTACTACCAACATAGTGGCTGTTGCCTAGACAAGTGTGTGTGTGTGTGTGTGTGTGTGTGTGTGTGTGTGTGTGTGTGTGTGTGTGTGTGTGTGTGTGTGTGAGACATGGGTTGAGAGATTTCCCTGAGTAATACAAGGGTTGCTAACATTGTTCAGCTGGCATTGATGTCACATTTATGGGTACTGATTTGCACCCCAGCCTCTCGGCTATTTCACATTTGTTATCCCTGTACAGTGGACATTGTGATATATACTTGGCCTACCATATAAGAAGTTTGCAAAACCCGCTCTACATTGAGTCTAGTTGTTATACACACACACACACACAACCACCTCCTCACAGGATACGTATGGCAACTACAGACACACACACACACACACACACACACACACACACACACACACACACACACACACACACACACACACACACACACACACACACACACACACACGCACACACACACACACACACACCTTTCATGTTTGAGATTAGAACTCCTACCTAACTAGTATATTACACTACAGCACTATGCCGTTATAGGACATGCCATGGAGATTACTGGAATACTCCTTTCCCAAAGGTGTATTTCACAGTGAATGAAATCAGCAGGACTGCCAAAGTAGAGCATTTGAATTGTACTGAGCGTGACTAGCATAAAATGCATTGCTCCCTACACAGATATAAAAACACACACAAAACATCTACAACTGCCCTGTGTGGGAATTGAATCCCTACCAGAGTTCTATATCACACTATAGCATGATGTTGTTACAGGACATACCACAGGGAATGCTGGAGTGCCCCTTCCCCAAAGGTGTTTTTCACAGTGAATGACATCCACAAAATTGTCAAAGTAGGGCATTTGAATTGTAGGGAGTGTGAGTAGCCTAAAAGGAATTGCTCTCAACACACACAGCGGCAGGCGCACACACACACACACACACACACACACACACACACACACACACACACACACACTTGCCAAGTCGGGGATTAGAACTCCTACCTAACTGGATTATCACACTACAGCAGTACTCAGTTATGGGACATGCCATGGAGATTACTGGGCTACAACTTTCCCATAGGTGTATTTCTAGGTAGATGACATCAGCAGCCTTGACAAAGTAGGGTATTCAAATTGTAGGGAGTGTGAGTAGCCTAAAAGGAATTGCTCTCTACACAGCTAGGGACAGACACCCACAAACACACTTGCCAAGTCTGGGATAACAACTCCTACCTGACTGTTTTATCACACTACAGCAGTATACAGTTATGGGATGTGCTACAGAGATTACTGGGCTACAATTTTCCCAAAGGTGTATTTCTAGGTGGATGACATCAGCAGCCTTGACAAGTAGGGCATTCAAATTGTAGTCAGTGTGAGTAGCCTAAAATGAACTGTTATCTATACATACAAGGACAGGCAAACACACACACACACACACACACACACACACACACACACACACACACACACACACACTTGCCACGTCTGGAATTAGAACTCCTACCTAACGATTGTATCACACTACAGCAGGATGCAGTTATGGGACATGCTAGAGATTGCTGAGATACAACCTTACCAGAGGTGCACTTCTAGGTGGATGACATCAGCAGCCTTACCAAAGTAGAGCATTTAAATTGTAGGGAGTGTGACTACCCTAAAAAACATAGTTATCTACACAGACAGATACAGACACACACATACACATAGTTGCCATGTCTGGGATTGGAGCTCCTACCTAACTAGTTTATCACACTACAGCAGTACACAGTTATAGGATGTGCCACAGAGATTACTGGGCTACAATTCTCCCAAAGGTGTATCTAACAGTGGATGGCCTCAGCAGGCTTGCCATGGCAGGGCTATGGGGAGGGCAGTGTGTGTGTGCATGGGCCATAAACCATTCATCTAGAGGTTGACACACCACATGCGGGCACACACAGAGTCATATTTCACAGGTACGTGTATACAGCTGCTAGATGACTACTTCCTTGTACAGTCATGTTGCACAGTGAGCAGTTGCACCACATAGTCTGTTATGCTGACAGATACCGGTGGCTAGTATCTACAGTGAGTGACATCTGAACCTCATGTGGTTGTGGCCCTTTGGCTGTGTGCTGGGTGGGACAGGCCTGGATGGCTCCTTGTCACAGTCACCATCTTCCACACATCTATGTACGTCTACCTTTGGCTTATTATAGTGTGTTGTCCTTAGATATATGTCTGTATTCCTATCCACTGTGTGTGAAAAGCATGAGTGGTTCATACTGAGGAGTGTCTGCGCTAACATCTTTGACTGGCAGATATGTCAGGTACACTGGTGTTTGCAGACATGGTCTTCATTTGTTTAAGTTTGTGAGCATGCCCAGTATGTCCTTTCAGTATGTTGTTGACTGCCATTGCCTTAATTTCTCTAAGTGTGTGAGTGTGCCCAATATGCCCGTCTGTATTGAATGTGTGGATTGATTCCAGGTAGTTTGTACTACAGTGCAGACCATTGTGTTGTATACCTACAGTAGCATACTGTTTCTGCAGGGTATCCATCGATCATTTGGCAATATGGGGACAAACTGTGCAGGGGATAGTTTGTACTGTTGGTGATTGTGTCTGTGCTGCTTCAGCTGCATGATACTGCTGTTAGCAGGGATATTCAGACATAGACTGTTATACACAGTGATGTTTTCTGTCCTCATGTTCTGTCAGGTGGACATTCTTGCTCACAGTGATGTCTTGGGGGACAAGGGTGACTGTGGCTGTGCCCGGTATTGTGGGCAGACACCTATACATTTATGGTAAGTTATGCCATTCTGGAGGGGGAGCTGCAGACACTTGGTGCTGGGTTTGTGTATCTAGTCCAGCACCTTGGTACAGTACTGGCAGAGGATCCCATACTTGTATGCCCATCAGCATGACAGTATGGGCTTATCTTGCTGTAGCAATGCCTCACAGCTGTACAGATTTGCACAGGTCAACCAGGGGCAGGGGCCATAGGTCAGGACATTTACCCTATTGTGGTGTACAGGCATGTGTGTAGCCACCCATGTATGTGTTTGCAACCAGGATAGTGTGTTTACACAGCTTGGTGTCGGACCCTGCACATTCCATGCTGTCCATGCTCCCACCCCCCTTTGTTATTCTAACTTCTTCCATACATTATGCATACATTCTCTGATACTTTGCCTAAGGGTATCGCCCAATCAAAGGTGTGTGTTAGTGTTGGGCCACAGTTCATGCAGTGGGACATGGTGGACATGTTACTGTGGTTTGCCCACATTGCTTTGCATATGGCTTATGTGGAGTGTGTTATGTTGTTATTTGGGTGTCCATGACATAACATGCATTGGCAGTATGTGTGAGACACAGGCCTTTGGCAGACACCTGTGGAGCATTAGGTGTTGCTGTATGCCAGATGTGGCAGGTCATTGCATTCTGTAAGTCCTACAGTCCCGGACCACTGTACAGTATATTTCCCTGGGGTGACAGGGTAGGTGTGATAGGTGTTCATGCCAATACCTCCTAACAGTCTTGCTCAGGTGGTGTGGATTCTGACAGGGCTCTACCTACTGCTAGGGACACACCTGCATGGGACACCTGTGCTGCATGCTGCAGTCTTCCGCTATTGTCATATACAGGTGGGGTCTTACTGTACCCATTCCCCACAGCAGGGATATGACCAGAGAGGTGCCTCTGGGTGGTGTCTGCATGAGCTGGGTGCATGTGTGCTATGGACACTACTTGCATCTTACACACCGATATGCATAGGGCATTCCAGTTATGCTTGCATGTGCAGGTACATCAGCTGTTTCTCAATACATCAGTCCAACCTCCTTTTTGATCTGCGAGTGTTTGGGCAGACAACACCAGTATCCCCTACTGCAGGACCAAATAATGTGATGCATACCTGTACACACATTTTCAAGGGTGTGTCCATTTCACAGTGACACAATATATACTGTGTGTCTAGGGTACATTCCCCTGTGTACTGCTTGTATATGTAGACCAACAGCCATGCCATGTCAGTCTTTCAGATGGTGACACATATTACCACCATACATTTGCAATGGCTTACTGCCAGTTTGTGTTATACTGATGGGTATTGTGTATGGCACTGCAGTTGTGAGGACATTTCCTTGTCATCAGCGGTAGTTGGCAATGGCAACCAGGCTTACCTCAACATGCATACATACCGACCACTCTCACACAATATGGGACACACACCAACCTAACAAACACATAACTGCATATTTTGCAGATGCTACAACCTATCCTGCTACCTTGGCCACCGCTGTGCAGCTGTGCTCCAATGGTATTTGACCTACACATCCATGTTATTACATTTTTACATAGGGTTGTGGGGGGGACACACACCTGACTGTTACATGTGTACATCACATTGGGGGGGCACACCAGACCATTACTACATAATTAAGTAGGGGTGGGGGAGCACAACTGACTGTTTCTGCATTTCTACGCAGGATTGGAGGGGGCACACACCTGACTGTTACTACATTTCTATGTAGGATGGGGGGCACCTGACTATTTCTACATGTCTACACAGGATTGGGGGGGCACACCTAGCTGTTACTACATTTCTAGATAGGATGGGAGGGCACACCTGACTATTTCTACATTTCTACACAGGATTGGGGGTGGGCACACCTGACTGTTACTACATATGTATGTAGGATGTGTGGGGGGCACCTGACTATTTCTACATTTCTACACAGGATTGGGGGGGGCACACCTGACTGTTACTACATTTCTATGTAGGATGGGGGCACATCTGGCTATTTCTACATTTCTACACAGGATTGGTGGGGCACACCTAACTGTTATTACATTACTACATAGGATGGGGGGGAACACCTAATATTTGTACACATTTGCTATGATTATACTGGTATGTCAGGTACTCCATTTCATTCTGTATTCTAACCCATCATGCTGACTAGAGGCATACCAGTGTACTACAGATCTTAGCTTTGATTTACCTACATATTAATTTCTGACTTCCTACCTTTCAGAACTAATGTCCCACTGCCTGACCTGCTGTAGTCTGTTTGTGTAGGCCTGGGGGAAGGTTACTCATAGGCATCATTCAGAGGCCATAGAACAGCCTTTGTTTGTGTTTGTCTACACCTGTCCTGCTGGCTGTGACTGTTGTTGGGTATGTGAACTCCCCTTACTGGTATGTGTGAGTCACTTACCTTGTGGGTATCCCAGTACTGAGGGGGTGCTCCAGGGCTGCCTATGTCGGATGCACATAGTACACTCCCTACACATGGTTGAGCACAGGTAGTGTCATGTTTGGCATCCTTTTTACTGTATGTGAGAGTCAGAGAGAGGTGTTATTCTCTGCCCCCCCCGTGTCAATTTATGTGCTATGCGTTGCCTCTTTGCCAAGGCCAGGGCATACTGGGCATGCCTCTTTCTGCCTACTGGGGCAGGCTCAGGTTGTTCCTCCTCCTAGTCACTCTGTACCTGTGCAGGCCTAGGCAATGGTGGGGGGGCTGTTTGGCTCTGCCCCACGCTGTTCCTGCTGCAGCTGTTTCCGCAGGATCATATTGTGTAGCACGGCACATACTATGACAATTTGGGTACATGTAGCTGGTAAGTACTGCAAGGCTCCACCGGATGTGTCCAGGCACCGGAACTGTGACTTGAGCATCCGAAACACATGCTCTACTATAATTCTGGTCTGTGCATGTGCCTGATTATGGAGTTCTTGTTCGGGTCTGTGTGCATTTCTGATGGGTGTCATTAGCCATGGCTCCATTGTGTAACCAGCATCCCCCACTAGGTGACCGTGAGGGATGTCCCCACTGGCAAATCTCTGGTACAGCTGTGACATATGCCAGATGTGGGAATCATGATAGCTTCCAGGGCAGCCAGCAGACACATTCATTTTTATGCCCTGTGCATTGCACATGATCTGACAGTTGATGGAGGTGAAGCCCTTGAGGTTGATGTAGACCCTACCCGCTCACTAGGTGGTGCTTTGATGCACATGTGCATGCAGTCTATAGCACCCACTACTTCAGGGTACTCTGCTATTTGGTGGAACAGTTGCATATTGCTGGGCAATGCCTCATGGATGTTGGGGAAATATACGTGCTCACCGACATGCGCTGACATGGCATCCAGGAACTGGTGGAGTACCCTGGATGCTGATGCCTGTGAGATCCTCATCATATCCCCAGTTGGTCTTTGGAAGATACCTGTAGCTAGCATTCTTAGGCCTACACATACCTTGGTATCCACTGAGATGGGTTCCCCTCTATGTTCTGTGTGTCAGGCGTGGCCGTCACAGCTCAACAATTTGCTGTAGGAAGTCCTTGTCCACCCTATAGCACTCCACTATCTCCAGCTCATGTGGACCCTGATAGGTTACCCTGGGTCTGTATACTCTTCTCCATCACCTCACTGTGGGTTGGTCGACAGCATTCACATCCTCACCACCCTCAGCCTCTTCCACAAGTTGTATGATAGCTATTGCAGCCCCTATCATTTTGTTGTTTTGTTTGTTTAAAGTTCCCTGCTTGTATACACCGGTGGTGTAGAGTGTGAGAAAAAACAGAGGGGAAGGTGTTTGCATAGTTTAAAGTAGTGTACTGCGCTGCGCTGGTCTGCTGCCTGTGTAATTGGCTGATACTGATACATTTCACCTGCCAGCTATGCTAGTTCTCTTGATTAACTTCCTACTACTATTTTCTCTTCCAATTGCCTTCCTTTTTAAGCCTGGGGGTGCACTGTGCAAATAGAGTGCCCATATTTGCACAGAGCTGCTATTTCCTAGTTTAACTTTTTTTTTCCCTTTAAAACCCAGTGTATGACGTGCACACCTGCTTAGGCAATGTAAAGAGTGCTAGGCAGACTCAGACACACACCCTTCCTTTGCTGTGGTTAGCTAGGAGCAAACATGAGCCATAGGGCTCCAGTCCACTTACAGTATGCCTGACACCCACCCCCAAGATGTCAGCTAACTCCAAGGCTTGCACCAAGCTATTCCTACTCTTACACTGTTGGGACCTGACTGGCATGCTGGGGAAAACTGGGATTCACTATCAGTCCCCTCTTTTGCATAGGATTGCCTACTAATGCATAGTTACATGTCTCACACTGAGCCTCCCCCCTTAGCAACCAGTACTCACTGGCCATGTTATCTTCTGTCTGCTATTGACTTTCATGGCAGAATAGTGAGTTTCATTAGAATGCTTATTTTAGGGTTATTTTATTATTTCTCCCCCGATCCCATTTGCGCACCGCTGCCCTATGCTTAAACAGCCATGATCAGCTAAAAAAAAAAAATAAAAGTCGATTTTTTTAGTTTGTAAGCTGTTTGCAATGCCAATGGCCTTATACTTGGCCATTGGCATTCTTCCTGACTGATATGCAACATTTATTTGGAGCTGTCACAGCTCCATTTTGGATTTTGCAGAAGTGTACTCGGTTACTAACTGAGTACATTTCTGCAGATTACACTAGTCCTGCACGGCTGGTTTCAAGCTTCCTGGATCGCAATTTCACCTCATTTACATGGATTTTTCCTGAAAATGGGGTGATTTGCATACAGGGGCTTAGTCCGTGCAGAACTAGTGCAGGAGCGCTCGTGCACGCCCCTGCAGGTAGTTCCTGGATCGCACAGCAGAAATATTGCCTGCTACATCTCCTGCACTAATTCTGCATGCCATGCAAGGCATGCAGAATCTGGGGGATAATGATTTTCTTGCTCCCTTTGCTACATGTTGTCAAAGGCCAAATTATTAACTACACATGGTTTCCTGATCTCTAACTTCTGGGTCAGGTCATAGCGGTTGTTATCACTGGAGTAATTTGCCTGAGAGGACATTTTCCCAAAAGACACTATAATACATTGTCTTTGGACTGAGTTTTAACCTGTTACTTTGGCACCAGCCATTTGTCTGTATTAGAACCTATTGCAGGATGTTAGTAGCCCTGTGCAGGGAATTCATCATAGGTTCCAATTTGCAGTTGTCTGCAAACTTGGTGAGCCAGAGGATCTTGACACCTCAGCACAAAGAAATGTCACACAATCAAAAGTACGAGCCACACAAATCAAACTTATAGAGAAACAAATGATGACTCCAGTTATGAATGCCCAGTACCTCATGCTCTGACATGTTTTGCCAAAGCATTGGTATCACTGTTCCTTTGAATATCATAAACATGCTGTAAAGTCCCAGATAAAAAAGATGCCATTAACGAAGTTTCTGCAAAAATTTACAGAGACAAAGAATGGGAATTCCACTGGTTGTGGTACTTTTAAATGTGGTCCATGTAGAATCTGCAAATTTATATTTTCTTTTTTCATCAACCTACTGGTTCAAGTATTTATTTTGAACAGTCTGCACATTGTAGAAGCTCTGATCTTGTTTATATGGCTATCTGCATTGACTATGATGTGTTCTATATAGGAACGATGAACCACACTCTTATGGACAGGATTTTAGAGCATGCTAATGATATTCAAAGGAGTAGAGACACTAATGCTTTGACAAGACATGTCAGAGCAAGAGGTACTGAACATTAAGTTCTTTGGATTACAGCTTGTTAGTCGGAATAACAGCGGTGGAGATAATATAAATGTCAGTGAGTAAGAAGAATATTAATGGATTCTGAAGCTTAAATGTTACTGTGAACCAGGCTTAAATAATAAAGTAGGTATTAAGCCTTTTCTTAAGATTGCCCATTGAAGCATTGAGTAAGTGTTACTCTTTGGAGGCTTGGCTTTTTTAAGTTAGCTTACTGGTTGAATTTTTTTTCTGTGTTAGATGACATCATTGCTAATTAAGTCTTCTCTTGTGTTTAAATGGTCATACTGATTATTTAAACTCTTTGTTTTAATATGTTTTTTTATGGTCTGAAGAAGAAATCTTGTTCCAAAAGCAATAACCTTGTTTCTTAAATGTTGTTTTTATTAAACTGCTGGATCCTTAGCCATGGTTGTTTGGATTCATCCTTTGCTTCTCTACAATCTTTTACAATAGCCTTAACCTCCAAGAGGTTGATGCCAAACAGCAGGGGGTCCATCATGGAGCCCTGTGTTACCCCACCTGTGACCTTACTCTTGATAGAGGTGGTCTCACCAATCCTGAATTCTTGGTTCCTATCCATGGGAAGCTGGGAATCCAGCAATTTATGTAGGAATTTATGCCTAGTTTGGAGAGTTTGTCCAAAATACCTGAATGAGGTATTACATTTGCTGGAGGTGGGGGTCCAGAACTACTGTTATTTTACCACTCACTGTCTGTGTACTGATGTGTCTAAGTATTCTCGTCAAGATGTTGCTTTCCTTGAATAGGATACAGACATGCAGCTATGATGCATATAAGTTCTGAATATACACAATCTGAATGTTTGCCAACATAGAAAAAGTACACATTATATGTAAACTGATCTGCTCAAGCCCTTTATTGAAGTTTGTTTTAGCAATAACTACAGCAATGATATTACAGCATGTTAGAGAACTGCAGCATGTATTAGCCAGATTTAGGTAGGTGGTATGCACCATTTTCCCTTAATCCAGTTACCTTCTCAAAGAAGTCTAGCCAGTTAAGTGCGTGATCATACTTTAACAAAATCAAACTGTGATGGGACCAGCATCTGTAGGTTGCCAAAGTGTTTGTTGATCATTCAATGATAAACTGTCCCATAGCTTTGCAAATTATACTGTATCTCTCTCTCTCTCAATATATGTATATGTGTATATATATATATATATATATATGTGTATATATATATATATATATATATATATATATATATATATATATATATATATCTATATAATCAATACATATGGATCCTTATCAGTTGACTGAGTTTTCAGAAACTCAAAATTTATATCGATGAGACAAAATGATCGAATTTCTGAAAACATGGGGGTGCAGAGGAAAAAAAAAGATAAATTGTGTTTTTTTAATGTTTGAGTTTTCAGAAATTCAGTCATATAGTCTTGTCAATATGAATTTCGAATTTCTGAAAACTAACTCAACTGACATAGATCTATATATATATATATATATATATATATATATATATATATATATATATATATATATATATATATTGCTACTCACTTCTTTGTCTTGGCAGACATACCTTACCTGCTGGATAATTTTAATGTTTCTGACCTTGTGATACATTCCTTTTGTTTTATATAGAAAGCCTTCACACCTTCCTTGTAAGGCATTTCTATTTCCTTAATTGTGTTTCTTTACTTGCAGTAAACATCCTTCTGAATCCTCCTTTATGTTGAATCATTAATGGAAACACCGAAACGATGTACATGGAAGTGCAGATTACACAAAATTGCTTACATATTCAGACTTTAGCCACAAACTTCTTAGCTCATAAACTTTCTTAAAGTAATTTATGCCCTTGAAAAGAGGCATTTTTGTTTAGTGAGGTTACTTGTTTAACAGTTAATGAGAGATATACAAGTGCAATAACTCAGATATATATCTTCAGTCATCATAACAAAATGGGGAGCAGGATAATTTTTATAGACAGACAGATGTCTATCATCATTAAGAGACAGGGCGTTGTCTCGTTTGTTATCATTCAAAGCAAGTGCACTAAAGGTATATATTTTACTTTTCTGTTTACTGTCGTCATATAAATTATCTTCATGCAGTGGTAGTGAATGAATAACTTTTCTTCAATCTACAGCAATGAGTATCTGTTTAGCGGCATTATCACAATATGCAACAGAATCTAGTTAAGTAGAACAAGATCAGAAAAGTGTTGCAGATATACTGCACATTTTTCTAACATTCTGTAATGTCACTGTTGTAGTTATTATTAAAATAAACTGTTAAAGTGCTTGAACAGATCAGTTAACATATAATGTATAACTTTTCTATGCTAGCAAGTATTCAGATTATATATATTCAGAATTTATATGAATCACAACTGCTTATATATCCTATTGAAGGAAATCAGCATTTTGACAGGAATCCTTAAGCACATCGGTACACAGTGTGTGGTAATATGACAGCAGTTCTGACAACCAGTGATGTATACCAAGAATCCCCAGACACTGGCAGCTAGGCTGTGACACTCAGAATTACATCACTCAGTGTGTCAAAAATCCCCCAGGAACTTTTCAGTACCACAACATGCTTTTAACAGCAGCCACAGGTGTTGGCTAGGCAACAAAGACAGTATTGCCACCTACTTGTTCAGTCTTAAATGGCATATTGAACTGCTGTTTTGCAAATACAAAATAACATGAATGCTTTTATTAGTTAATGAGCTTTGATAGGCAGCAATAGCAGAAGGACTGTATTACTCAGCAGCTGGTGGGTGCAAGTCACAGAGCAAATCATTATGCTCCAGGGACTCTATGAAAGCAAATCTAACTCCATGGTGTGCATGGTCCTGCTTCAAAGAAAATTCATTTTCAAAACATTAGAAATGGACAGTCAGAACATTTCATTATTAAAGTGATTTTTTAACAATATACTGCTTGTATCAAAGCTAGAATTGTTTATCTGTCTGTAAAACAGTCCAGTCCTTTATTTGTATAGACTGCAAGAGATAAAAATCAAACTCAACAAAATGTTTAGTATGTTCCAATTTAAATTTAAGTCAACATATGTGTGTCTAGATGTCTTCACATTTTACTCTAGCATATAAGACTCAGTTATAAGCTATGAATTATTTCACCAACATGGTAACTTGCAAAAGCAAAAATATGTTGGCATGTTTAAATGTTTTTTAAATAGCAAAGTTTATTCCATATTTGTTAACTTATTAGCAGAGAACAGTTACTACATATTTGAAGAGTTAAGTTTAGAAGGCAAGACAACATTATTGTAAATGAGCTATGTATAAAGAATATTAGTTATGGACAGGCTTATGTCACAGAGAACCACACTGACAATGAAGAATTAAAACTTACAGATTTCTTGTCAGCCTGATTAATTATATAGACATATAGTTTGCATTCAAGGTTTCATTATAACTGTTGTTACTTATTTAGTTGATGTGCAGCACTTCTGAATCAGATGTTCTTATTTTTTTTCTGGAAACAGGTGGATTATTTTCTCTGACTGAGGGGAGAGCAGCTTTCTCACCTAGAGGAATCTGAAAAGTCAATTGACCAGATAGTTATTCTGGGCTGTCCTTTGCAGGCAGCAAGTGAAACAGAAGTAATATAACTATATATATTTTCATTCATTCATTCATTCATTCATTCATTCATCCCTTCATCCAGTCATTCATTTTTCATTGCTGTTTTATACTACTGAAGATGAGTGTATGGGGGGGGGGAGCTATTGGAATGAATCCTATCTCACCTAGTAATAGCTGCAAGGGACACATCCAGTATCTCATTACTTGACAGAATCATTATTTGCTGGCAATGGTAGATGCTTTGGGGAGCATGGTCATCAGACTGATTGTAACAAAAGGAGTGCTAGAGGTGTTGGTGACATGAGGACTGAGTCATAGGAAGAAGATATCAGCTTGTGATTCAATCTGTGACATCATCCTCACCTATTCACCTATGCTCATAAGCTTTAGATAATACTGAGTCGACACCAGAACTGCAGCTATCTCTCCTGGTGTCCTATGCAAATTCCCAAATGGGTGCCACCACCCTACACTTCTCATTCACATCAATTCAGTATTCGCATTCATATGTGAAACCATGCTTTCATAAATTAGCTCTGATACTGCATTGCTGTACCATCCGTATATATATATATATATATATATATATATATATATATATAATGCAACTCAATAAACAGGAGTGAGAAAGGTAAAGTTGGCTGATATTGGCCTAATCACATCAGCATTTATGCCAGTCTTATATGCAGTATCACATATTTATATCCTCTGTTCAGTAATGTAGGCAGCCAAGGTAATACACTGGTTATGCACAAAATTTTTTTGATAAGTGACAGAAGATGACTTAAGTGAAGCCACTGTGAAAAACAAATGTCATTCCTGAGATTTCTTTAAATTCATATTTCCTTTTTTCAAATATCAATCTGTATGCATGGAACAGCAAGGACCCCGTAGGTCGCAATGTTTGCTGAAAAAAAAGGCTTTGGTTGTGAATATTGAGATAAGAAGTGTACTTAAAATATGAAGAAATAACAATGGATTGTTATATGTATTGTGCAGTACTGAGGGAGACCCTCTGTCCTACAAGTGTGTTACTCTGTAAGTGAAGTATGTCATTGTTATCCTTGCCATGCCCTGAGAAGAGCACTGATAGAGGAATACTGTATAAAACACATCTAGAACAAATTACTGCAGGTAACATTAACATTCACACACCTCTGTTTTACTCTTAACTGATTTGAAGAGTAGTTTGGCTGCTGCCTTCCTCATCCTCATCCTATTGGTATTTCCATTGCTGGCACATGTAGAATTTATGGACCTTGGACTCACAAAATGTGGGTTAGATTTTCTTACAAGGATTGCCATGTTCTTCCTAGGCCCAGTAATCTTTTTTATTCGATTGAAATGCATTATCACAAGGGATCTGCTTTATATTTCTTTCTGTACAAAATTATTGGGAAAAATCTTGAGCTGCAAATATTGTGGCAACAACTTTTGAACCTCATCTAGGTCTACAAAGAAAAGTTACTTTCTCTTACACTTAATGGTGAGCTCCACAGGATATTTCAAGAAAGTACGAACTGAGATCTTATAACAGATGTCTCTGATGTGGACAAAAGCTTTTCTCTTCATCAGGATGGTATGACTAGAATCCTGAAGCTACTGAGCTGTATGGGTAGCCAGCTAAAAAGGCCTTCCCAGCTTTGCTGTTCTAATGAACTATTCACAATCAGCCCAATTCAGCACCATAACAATCACTTGCCTTGACAGATTGTCTTTCGTGTACAACAGTCATAATTCTCTGTGACCTTTTCAGTTATTTGAGGCTGTAGGAATCTAAGTCCAAAGCTTCAGTGAAATGCTTCTCTAAACATTCATACACGTTATCACTGCACATATTCTCTGGCAAGCCAGCAAGTCAAAGATTATTCATCTTCAAATGATCTTCCATCAGATCTATTCAGTAAGTTAGTTTGTCCACCACAGTACCTCTTTTCAATGGCTGTGGAGTTCTCCTGGCTCATGTCATTGCATTTACGTCAGATAAATAGATGCCAAAACGGAGAGAACACAGCAGCAAGCCCTAAGGGACTTCACTAGTAATCAACCTCTTTGTAGAGGTAGCCTTCCCTAAACTAACTTCTTGCAACCTATCTGTCAATCAGCAGATGCAATATGGTTTTATGTTTAATGTTGTGAATTTGTCTACAATGTCTGAGTGAGGTATTGTGTTGAATGCTAGACCAGATTGATTTAGACAGTGTTCACTGTTTTGTCCTCATCCATAGCATTAGTGGCCTACTCGAAGTTCATCAGGTTTGATTAGGCATGATCTGCCCTGGATGTAACTAAATTGGGTTGGATCCGATGTCTCTAGGTTTCCTAAATCATTGCTTATCATTTTCATGGTGACACTTTCCATGGGCTTGCATATGAGACTAGTCAGACTTATGGGTCTGTATCTGCCTGGGTCCATAGATGGCCCACCCTTGTGCAGAGGGATACCAGTTGCAGTCCCTCCATTCACTTAGAGTGAAGCCTTTCTGGAGGGTATGTTTAAACAGTGATTCCAGTGGCCTGATAGGTCATGTTTCATGCTATTTAGGAGGCAACATTGAACATTATTTGTGCAGTCTTGATGCAGTGTTCCTGTTCTTAGAGAGTGCATTGAGGACCTGTTTCCCAGTGATAGTAGGCGGAGTTATGGTTGAGGGTATTTCCTGTGAGGTGATTATGGGGGAGGGGTTGTAAAACTGGGTCTAAATTTGTCAGCCAACATATTTGGAACCAGAACAAAAACCTTCCGAAGACTGCTGGATAAAAGTAAAAATCCTTTAATGGATGAATGTCCAGGATACAAAACCACTGTAAAAATCAGTGTTGCATGCTTTCGAACACCCTCTTAGGTGAACTTCTTCAGAACAATTTAAAAACTGTCAAAATGCACTTAAATACCTACACAACATAATTGCCAATTGAACAATTACACAATCATTTAAAATTTAAAGGAGCATACTTCTCCCATTATATTACATAGTGTTTCATCTTTAACAAAGGTGCTATAGAACAACTATCATTTAAACCAGGCTATACTGTTGCTCTCAATCTGATTTGCCATCTAGTTTCCTTGATATTTAAATTATCATCTGTCACTTTACTCTGCATATCTTTCGGTATAGAATCAAGTACAAAGAATTTAAACCCATGGGTGTTATTTTTTTGAATGTGTCTATACAAAGCATTTGTGGATGCCTCTATCCTAATGTCTCTCATGTGATCATAAATTCGATCCCTCAGCCTTCTAGAGGTCTTCCCAACATAAATGCCTGGGCATTGTTGACATAATGCAACATATACCACATTCACTGAGTTACAATTGTAATGGAATCTAGTAGTATACGTATAATTCATAAGGGTGTTTATAATGAGGTACTTAAAGTCACCCATGAATATGGTATTGAGTTAATGGAGGGTATCTCCAATTCACTTAAATATGTGGTATGGACTTCACAAGCCATAGAGAGGGATTTGAAGCTTTTCATGTTATGGTGTTGGACTTTGCTTATGGTAAGTTGGACACGGAGAAGCTCAAGTGCATCATATTGTTTGACCAACCTTGAGATGTGTTTGTGTTATGTAAATTGAAAATCTTACACCTTTTGTCCATTCCTGTGCAGTAGATGGCCTAAATATGTGGAAATTATGTACTGTTAGTGTGCTTTCTTTGGCTTTCAACCATGTCTCAGTAACTGCAAATATATGTATATATATATATATATATATATATATATATATATATATATATATATTCTGCAAAACGAGGATAGCTTAAATGGAGTGGAATTTATTGTTTAGACTCCTGGGATTGACCATTAACACATTTAGATTATCTCAGGTAGGTTTACCTATGTTGGAAGGTTTATCAGGTTGTTAATGCCTAAAAAGGCACTATGGGGGTGGACAAGATTTTAGCCAATATTCAAAAGCCTAGAGGGGGGAAAGGTGCAGAACATCTCTGTCAGCATCATGACCTGTCAATCATATCCTCTCAGCCTGAAATATATTGTACCCCCATTGAATTACACCAGAAACGAAGCCAATTATTCAAGTCAATTATCTAAAGTTCATGTTGTGTAATCATCCTTGGAGAAGGTAGAATGCTGTGCAAAGGTAGTCTCACAAAGGCCTTGGACACATTGTCTCAGAACTACTCATGTTTCCTTTCATATAGTGCAAGGACGTGCATCGCAGGTTGCTTATACCTACATGGACTATGACTGAGTCATTCTGTTACTCGTGGTTCAATGACCTCAGTGCTTGTATGATTTAATGGACTTTGTCCCATGATAGGCAACAGACCATGACTGTATCTTACTCATCCTGGTGAGTGCCACATTTATATGTTTTACAATGGCATCTCCTATAACTAAAATATAGGGCTGTGTGGTGGTACGGCTTAAGTGCTTAGAGACCGAGACGTTGTGATTTGCTGTATGTGTAATGGTAGGTGTTGGTTTTGCAGATTACAGGTGATGTTTCTGACAATTCTTAATATAAGTGCAGTGTCTGGGAAGTCTTTCAGGTTTGGAACAATTGCATTTAAGACCCTCTGTATTTGTTGGTCTATGTGTTTTGATACTACTTGTTGATATTATGAATAAATGAATGAATGAAAAAATAAACAGTTCAACAAATAAACCAACCTCTAAACCCCCTCAAAGAGGCAGCTGTAATTCTATAGTATAGCATCCCTCTGCTGCTGGCCAGTGATGCTAAAGGTCAAGCTAAATTAAGGCATCAGTAGTATATATCAGCACGATGGCAGCTGGAGACCAACACTATTTTATACATAATTGCATTACTCCCTTCATTCTCTGGGTTTTATTCAATTTTAAATATTGTTATTTTCACATTGGAGTCCTTTGGATCTGTCATGTCTTACTCGATTATATTTCTTTGCCATCTGTAACATTTAGCCTATTTTTATCACGGTATCTAAGCTACAATGGTCTTTGCTTATTTGAGTACATAGTCTTAAGACAACAGTGCCAATATTTATGCTGACAGTGTTTTACAGTACAAAGACTAACTGTGGTAAAACAAGGACTTATTTTGGTCTTTACTCTGTGTATAAGATAAGATGAAACAAATGTTCTTAAGATCAAAAAGGAGTAGCCTTTTCACGTTTATTATGCCACTTGTTGTCACCACTGAAATTCCCTCATTGACTAAATAGTATTTTTTAATTGTTTATTTTACTGTTGTTAACTGCGTTAGCATACTGATGAACATACCTTTTTGAAGTACTTACCAGCCCAAGTAAAAAAAAATAAAATAAAATACAATACAATAGTCTAGCAACATTAATATCATAGAAATTATTTGGCACTAAAATTAATTCTATGCACATCAGCATACTTGTTTACAAAAGTCAAAACATTTCAGATGCTACTAATTATTTAAGAATAGAATGGATTTCTATAATATCTGCACAGTTACTTACAATGTTATTGAAAGAATTGTGAGAAAGCATTGTACAATGCCAGTGAAATATGCATTTTTTAAAATTTTGTGTGATTTCCCCCTCACCCAACTCCTTAACTTTCCATAATGGAGTAGTAATAATAATTATATATGGAGAGATTGTGAATTTGGACTAGATTATACTTAGAGACAGATCCTGCTACATACAGAAACAGAGAGGTGCAAGACAATTTTGCAGTTTTCAGATTTGTTTTGTGAAACAATTACATATGCTACTTTTTTTGGAGGTGCTGTTTTTCAAATGTGATGAAACGTGTCAGGAAGGATATTCCATGTAGCTGGAAACTTATGAAAATGTCCCTTTCAGTTAATGTGAGAGAAAAATTCCTGATTTGTGGTTTATTCCTGAAAGGAGGACAGTACCTCTCATGACGTAATCTGAACAATAGTATTCCCATCCATTACTGCAAGACAGCTGTCTTTGTTTAATGTGTTACAGTGATTTTCTGTGCAAGGGCTTAGGTATATTTTATTTATTTTTTTATTTATATTTGTTAATTGGGTTAGTGTAGTCATCTCCATGGACCTTTCTCAGGCTCACTTAAGGAGCTGTGTCTCGTTAAGTGACTTGCTCAAAGTCACACAGTTAGACAATGGAGGCTAAAGGAATCTAACCTCAGACCACTGGGACACAGGAAACAGCCCATTAGCTGCTCAGTATTCCTCTTATGTATATTGACCAGGGTAGTGGGTTGTTTGACAAAGGATCCATTTCAGCTACAGCCCAGGAATTATAGCACATTAGAGATAAAAAATTAAGGAAAAAATAAAATGCACTATACTATTAAGGAAGTATGTTTGCATTTAGATATACCTCGCTTCCTTATAAGGCATTTGTCAAGTACAGAGATGTTATAAGAAGGACTGAGAAGGAAGGAAAGAGAGGAGAAGTATAATATAAAAATAAGCATATAACACAAGAGGGAGGTAGAGTAAGAGAGGATAAGGATTTTATTTTTGGTCTTTTGCAATATGGCACCAATTTGCGATAATAATACAGCAAATACAGGGAGTGCATTCCACCCAAAGGATTTTATTTGAGTCTGTCAATTGAGGTAGAGCACTGATCTCATTGGACTTATTTCAGTTTTAGTTCAGGGTCAAAGACAGAAGATACATGACATTAAAACATTAATAGCTATAGCACAACTGCTTTCAGCAGTGAGCAGACATGAGATTTCATATACAGTGTTTAGCTGTGCTGGCACTTTTGACAAAGACTTTCACTATGTGCATAGAAAGACAGCGCTGATCTAAAATTAGCCTTAAATATTTTACTTGTATTACTTATGTTAGATATTGTCCATTTGGGTCTGTTAGTGAGATCAGGATGGATTTAATAAGCCTTTGTGACATGCCAAGCATCATAACAGGATTATTATAAACATAATTAGCATTATTTTTTGAGTGTGCTATTTTCTAAATTTCCTAACAAGCATGTTTCTCAACCTCTTAGAGCAGGAAATCTGGACAAAGGCCATTAATAAAGGTCAAACAGAGTTCCAAAAATAGGGACAATTTTAAATATTGCTCTTACAAACTTAGAAAGCTGATAGAATAACAGGTTTTGCATTAACATGAATTTTCTGAAGGGTATGAAATCTGAAACTCAAATATCTGTCATTATTTTCTGAATTCAGTCTTCAATGTTTTGCCACTAATTTGCCAGAAAACCAAAACTTTATGAAAAACAGACCACAGATATGAAGCATAAATCTGGATATTATGTGAAAATCTCTACATTTGAGAGGTATGCTAACAAGTTAAAAAGAGAAATAAGTTGATTTGTAACATTTGTTGATTTTGGTTACATTTTCCCTGATCTTGCTATTATGAGGTCATCAGCATAAGTCAGGCAGGTAAGAACTGGCATGTCTCAAGAAAAGTTATTTATGGGGCGTGGCCAAGGATGAACACAGGATAGCAGCAGATTTCTTCAGCTCCACCAATTTCATTACACTGACAGGAATTAATTACTTAAAAAATTAATTTTTGAAGTAATTTTCTTTCTAAATATGTTTGTTTTATATAGTTCTTGAACTATATCTAAAAAAGAAAGGAAATTTTAACAATATTCCTGTCAGAAATCACATTGGAAATTTTCCTGTCAGTTTATCAGTCGGAAATGAGTTCCAGTAAGACAAATTCTCAAGACTCCAGCATCAAGAAAGAACTTCAGTCTCTGATAACTATAATCCAGCAACTTACTGCTAAGATGGATAAAATGGATACTAAAATTGATACCTTCATAGAAAAACTACAAAACAAATAGACTTGTTACATATAGACCTGCAACAACAGAAGATCCAGATGACAGGCATAGAAGAAGCTGTGAATGACATGGAAAATAGAATCCAAGAAGAGGAAATCAACATTGAGTTTCTGCTGAAACAAAATACACATTTACAAACAAAGCTGGATGACTTGGAAAATAGATCTAGGCTAATAACATTAGGATTTTTGGACTGCCAGAAAATATTGAAGGTAACAATATTACTTCTTTTTTAACAACATGGCTCCCTAAAACTTTAGACTTACCAGAAGCATTCTCTTTTGGTATCGAAAGAGCACATAGATCTATAGCTAATACTAACTCTAACAAAACTATCCTAGATCAGTTATAGTTAGATTTCTATCATCTTTGATAAAGAGATGGTTCTTAAATCTGCTTGGGCTAAAGCTCCTGTTAAGTTTAATGAGACAACTGTGCATTTTGACAATGACTATTCTTCCTTGGTAATAGCTAAAAGAAAAGTTTTTCTGCCACTAATAAGGGAGCTTAAAAAAACACAGTTTAAAACATACCTTCTGTTTCCTGCCAAGCTAAAAATCTTCCTTCCTGATGGTCCTAAAATTTTTGATGACTTAGACTCTGCTTTACTGTTTATCAAAAAAAAAAAAAGATTTTGGATAAAATAGAGGAAATGGAATGGGCTAGTCCTTCATTAAAGAGACTGGCAAATGAAACTTTGTGGAAGACTTCAGAGAAGAAGAAGAGACTAAAGAACAAATGATTTGTTCTATGTTTTTTTTCTCTCATCATTTTACTTCATTATTAATCTTTTTAAATATAGTTCCTGCATTTCCAGAAAGCCACAAATGTTCTGAAAAAGATTTAATCAAAGTTATTCTCTGTGTGCAAAGAAATGTTTTGTTTCATAACCAGTCAAAATATCTGAGGAACTAACAACAAGCTATTATTCAATTTGTTTATCTTTCTGAAATAGAGAAGTAAGGTCAGTAATTTGATACATTTTTTTTCTCCTTTTCTTCTTTTCTTTGTTTAAACAATGACATTCTATTTAGATTATGTAGTGGGTAAAGGGTGGGGGAGGGCAGGGAGAGAAGAGTAATGAAAATATGATAAATGGAATAATAACATATTTATTCCTTGTAAAAAGTTTATATGTTCTTCAAATGCTATTCCTAATTATACTTTCTTGATTATACTGCTTATGCTTGTTTGTAAATAATCTGTCATGCTTTAACTAATAATAATTAGAACTAAATAATAGTAAATAATATGTTTTATTTTTAACTCTATTAATATAAACAGTAAGTAATATTCCATTGTATATACTTCTTATAGCTTTCTCTTACATGTTTTTTATTTCTGCTTTATACTCTTTTATTTTCTACTCTCTTTTCTTTTCTTTATTCTTTCTCTTTATTTTTTTCTCATATTAATATATAGAAATGCTTTTGATCATATAGACACAGTAAATAATAAGATTTGCATAAAAATTGAGTTGGGACAAAAATATTGAGTTTTATTACTTATTAATAACTTTGGGCTTAAGTTCACTTACATAGAGTCTGTAATAACCTGTAAAATACGTTGCAAAGGTTTTGTCATGTTTAGATGCATTTACACTGCTAAATGAATGTTTGTCACTAGTTTTTAACAAGTTTCCCCCCAAAATGTTAAGGGAGACAATCTGGGATGTGGGCTACCTCATGAACAGTGTCCATGAGCTGTTTCAAAAGCTTCAACTCTCAGAATTCTCACAGAGAAGCTGAAAGCAGTCAATCTGACCTTTGACCCAGATATCACACTGACACATCACAGATTCAGGAAGAACACTCTACCAGGAAGTAGAACTGATGCAAATGCGACTATGTGAAGGAAAATGAACTCTTTGACATCTAAATGTGAGTTATTTTATATAATTACTTAAATATCTATGTTATAATTCATAAAATATGTCAGTTATAATGATTTTAAATGATGCAGTTTCTTGTAGTTTTTAGAAGGCATAGAAAATGAAACATTTATTCAAGTGTTTTTGAAAATCTACTTGACTGCAGCATACTAATCTGTGTTAGAAACTTATGTTCCAAACATATACATTACTATAACTCATTTAATTCATCTGATTGACAAGCATAAATAACTTTATAACTCTATACTGGAAGAAATTGTCATGTGATATATTTTAAAGCAGTAGTATAGACATACAAAATACAGATGTTTTTTTTACAATAATGCAAGTGTTTCTGAGAATTTGCATAACTATGCAGTATGATTTATAACAATTTCTATAAATATAGTATTTTATTCTACTGACAATAATGAGTATGAGTAAAATGCTCATATACAAGCAATTCAAGGTTTTTTTTCTTTGGAAGCTGTTGACTGCATTTACATGACAGAAAATAGATGCATCTTAATATATGTAATGTCTGAACCATATTAGCCAAAGTTTTTGATTTAAATGAATGTTAGAACTTATTTTTACATACTTTGAATAAATTAATATGTAAATATGCCTTCCCCCCTTTTTTTTCTTTTCTCTCTTTCTTTCACTCTCTCTCCCTCTTTCACATCTTTTATTTCTCTCTCTCCTCTTGGTTCCTAATATCAAATTTATTTGAATGCTATTTGAATACAAGTGTATTATATTACATAGATGTATATAGTAGTATGAATAGTTTAAAAAAAAAAGTTTATTTTAGTTTATATGATGCTGTTTTATCAAGTTTGTAGTCTTGTCTTGCTAGATAATTGAATTGAAAGCTGTTAATTTAAGTTAAATATAATCTGTATTAAATTGATAAGGTGGTAGCTGAGGTACTGCTGCTTAGGGTAGGGGGTTAACTTGAGTGGTAAATACTACTCTAAGTTGGAGTTTTTAACTCCAGGCTGGATACAAGGTTTAATCCTTACATTATTTTCACTTGTTCATTGTTATATGTATATAGTTTTGACATCCACAATATATTTTGTACACTCATTGTCACTACAAACAAAATTGAATCCTATACAAAATCTCATAAGAGATTCAATAAATACAGCTATATTTAAAGGTACACCTAAAGGAGGAGATGTAACATTACTTATGTTGTTATTTGTTATTTTGATCATAAGATTCTTAAGTTTTAAAAATGTCAAATGACATCTTTAAAAGGAATTTCTTTAAACATTAATGGATTGAATAATCCGTGTAAAAGGGCAAGCCTAATAAGATACATTAATTTACATAAGGCCAACTTAGTCTTCCTGCAAGAAACCCATCTCTTGAAAAAAGATATTGATAAACTAGCCACAAACAAATATGCAGTATTGGTTAGTTCAGAGCACACTCAGAAAAAAAGAGGAGTGGCTATTTTATGGAATAAAAGTATGCCCATTCCTAAAACCATTAAGTCTTATCAGGATGACAAAGGAATGTTTTGTATGGTTACAATACAAATTAATGGGAAGACTTACACTTTAATTAATGTATATTGGATACCTGGAATTGGTATTAATACAGTGAAACATCATCTTGATAAGATCATATCATTCTCTACAGGGGATATTATTTTAGCTGGTGACTTTAATTGTATACTACATGAAAGTGATACTACCACTATAGGAAAAAGAATTACATCTAATGCAAAACATTTAAATGATTTTGCTAATTCTTATCATTTGAATGATATTAATAATCAGATAGATTCAAAATCATTACCATACACATTTTTTTCTAATAGATACAAAACTTATTCAAAAATAGATAGGGTCTTTATTTCTAACCAGATGGTAACAGATTTAATTAATTCCAAAATCATTTCATGTCCTATATCTGATCATAATTCAATTGTTTTTGAATTCATGATAAAAAATACTCATAATGTTCAGATCAAAAGGATACCAGCATACTTAACTCAACTAAAAGACTATAAAGAATATATACTATCAGAAGTACAACTTTTTCTAGGCATAAATTATACTCCTGAAGTCTCCATTGTCTATGTTTGGGATGCCTTAAAATCATATCTATATGGACAAAGTATAAGATGGTATAATAATAAAAGGAAATCTTGGGATAAGGAATTGTTAGATATTCAAAGTAAATTAGACTCTTATGAACATAATAATAAAGAAAATATTATGGATAAGAAAGTCATTGAAGAAATAAACTAAATGAGAAATACAAAGAAATTTTAACTCATAAAGTTAAAATAACTCTAGAGAAATACAAGTTTTTGTCTTACTCAATAAGCCCCAAATACTTACATAGACTTAAAAATAAAACAAAAAGGTTGAATAAACAAAACCATATCAAAGAAATCTTTTCTCTAAGGAAAAATAAGAATGTTTCTAGTCTACTAGAAATACTAGATGAATTTAGAAATCACTTTCACAATATTAACAATAATAACATTAACATGGAACCTAAAGATAAAATAAAGGAGTTTATAACCACAAACATGAATAAAAAGCTTAATAAACAACAGATTAAACTATTGAACAAAAGTATTTCATATACAGAGGTTATTACACAAATAAATAAGCTTAAATCAAACATAGCACCGGGTAATGATGGTATTATACCAGAGATATATAAAATCTTTTCTAAAAGTACATATTCATTAATACATAAGGTTTTTATTTTGGCCCAAACTGAGTTAATAACCCCCCCCATCTTGGCAATATACATGTATTTCGCCAATTTTAAAACCTAATAAAGATCCAACTAGATGTACTTCATATCGGCCCATCTCATTACTTAATGTTGATTATAAAAAGTTTATGAGTATTTTTGCTGATAGATTGAAGACAATCATTCCCGGCATTATAGATATAGATCAGACAGGCTTCAATGTAAATAGAAATACTTTTGATAATATAAGAAGAACTTTAACATTAATTGATTTTGCAAATAGGAAAAAGAAAGATTTAACACTTATTGGTCTTGATATAAGTTCAGCATTTGATTCAGTAAGTTGGGACTATCTGTTTACCTTACTGAAGTGCACAAACTTCTCAGATGCATTTGTAAATCTAATTGAGCATTTATACAAAGGAACATTGTTTTATTAAGGTAGGAACATATGTTTCACAAAAAATACCCATTCTTAAAGGTACAAAACAAGGATGTCCACTTTCTCCACTATTATTCACTTTAGTAATGGAGCCTTGGGCTAATTTGATCAGAAACAGTACTGACATAGAGGGTTTTGAAATAGATGAAAATACAACATCCAAAATTCAAATTTTTGCAGATGATGTTCTAATTACATCAGCAGGATCTAATTCTTCTATGCAGTCTCTATTTGATAAAATGATGAATTTCAAAAGTATTTCTGGTTTAATATTCAATGAAGAAAAAACTAAAATACTACCTATATATATATATATATACACGAAAAAATATTCTCATTAGTGATTTTACTAAATATGTACCCAATTCAGGTCAGATAACTTATTTAGGTATAATACTATCTAAAGATATTAAATCTATTATATATAATAATTATAATACCTGTTTTCTTAATATACAAAATCTTTTTAATACCTGGAATAATATGATTTTACTATGGAGGAGAGACTTACAATTATTAAAATGATAATATTCCCCAAGATTTTATACTTAATACAATCAATAATACTTCCATCTACAAAAATAATTATCAAGAAACTGAATACACTAATGTTAAAATTCCTATGGGCACCTAATAGACCTAGGATTGCATTAAAGAAACATACTAATAGCTGGTCTCAAGGGGGTATTTCTTTTCCAGACTTTAATTTATATACCATCTCTTCTATTGTAAAAGTTATTACTTTATTAATAGATCAGTCATATGTTGCAAAATGGAAAGATTATTGGGAGCTAATTAGTATGCACTTCATGAAAATCTCCTTAACACATAAAAAACATGATTGTAAATAACTCCATGTTATGGTTACTAAAGGAATTTTGTACTTCACCTATTACACCTAAACATATGGTTTGTTACCCATTAAATATTATTATTAGCTATTGTAACTTTATATTCATGCACCCTAAGTATAGGGAATGGAATTTTATTATATTCCCTATAATGTATACTCAGGGTATGCTTTTGTCATCTACTTCTGAAGGAACTCATTTAGCTATAGATAATGATCTAAACTACTGGTATCAGTTGATATCTGATAATAAAGTTAAAAATCCAGGGGCCAGATTCAGGAAGCCTCCGTGTAAGAGTTATAACTCTTACACGGAGGCTGCAGTTAAACGGTGTGATGTCAGCATGTCATGCATATGCATGAAGTGCATGAGGCATGCTGAATCACTCTGTAACTCTTACACGGTCCATGTAAGAGAGTAGGGGCGTATCCGTAGGCTAAGCCCTGCATGCGGACATGCCCCCGTAAGTGTAGAATGGCTGAATGTAAACAGCCACGAGAGAGGCCATGGAAATGTAAATAAACACACTACGCAACACATTCCCCCACAGACCATCAGTGTACAAAGTGAACAGAGGCTATAAAATGAGAATAAAAACTGTTCTATTTTTTTTAAACCCCGTAAATGTTTGCTACTGTGTGCGCTCGTGTGCGCGGGTGTGCTACTAGCGCAACTGCAGTTAGCAATCAGTGGAAAAGGATATGAGAACTAAATATGCAAAGTAAGCCAAGAAGAAATAACTTAGCGGTAGAGTTGCTGCCTTAAGAGTAGGCAGGCAGGGTTCGAGCCCACACACCAACCTTTTCCTTTTTTTGTAAATAAGCACTAAACAAGCCCCTGACAGTATTGTCCAAATGTAAAAGTATACCCTTTTGTAAAATGGAATGAAATGGAGCATATATATTGAAGTAACACAATATTAAAAATAATTAGAAATGTACTGATAGCTAAGCTGCTGTGAGACACAGTGCCTGTAGCTGAGTAGTGTTTAAAAAGCTGCAAACTGTATGCCCGATGCCAAGCACCGGTTTAACAAGCTGAAACTGTTTGCAACTAGCTGTGCTCAGCTTAACATGTGTGTCACTAGCCAATTAAGGTTTATCCCAGCGCACACCGTTTGCGCGCTCCCACGCTAACTGCCAGTGCAAGTTAGCTCCGCAAAGCAGCGCAGACCTGGTTTTAAGTGCTTAAAAGTGCTTTTGGCATGTGTGATTGACAGGTCCTCAACTCATTTCTGTCAGGAAAATTAAAAATCAGTGGTTAGATTCGAACCCAGGATACCATGCACTATAGTCAAGATACTAAACCACTAAGCCATGACAGCAATACCGAGGAATGCAGAAATAGCATATATATGGGATAAAATACAGAATGGAGCATGATAAAGCATTTTCAGTGAAGTAGATACAATTCCAAAATGGCCAATCAGAGAAATGTGCGGGAAAAGCAGCATATATAAGCTCCATAGGCGGGAATACAAACCATAACCGATTGTAGAACAGACCTGCAGTCAGAATGAGTGGAGTAGGTGAGGGACGTTGCTTTCGAGCACAGCGTTGGGGTGTTGAGGAGTCCAGATACATGGTCTGGCTCCTTGTCCATCATCACGAGGCCCAACTCATGCAGGGCCAGGTCTCATGGGGAGCGTACAGGGCGGAGGCATAGGACCAGTTGGCTCGTGATCTGACCAGTGCTACTGGCATTCCACGCACTGGTGAGCAGGTCCGTCACCACCATGCGGC
>NC_056727.1:1035131103-1035353315 GCF_019279795.1 Protopterus annectens | reverse complement strand
GGCCCAAACAATTCCTTGGGGGAAAAAAATTTTTGGGGATACATGCCCTGGGCAGACATCCCTGTATGAACCTATGGACCTATGTATCTTGTTCACCATTGGCCCTATGTGCTGTTACTCACCAATGTAATCTCAATACTATGGTAGCATGTGCAATGGTCAGTTGTCAGTCACCTCTATGGTACAGTTGTGGGATATGTGTGTCATGTAGTACTGTCACAGCTGCTACATGTACACAGTCAACCCTATCCCCTGCCCATGGATGTACAACACATGTATGAGATGGAAACACATGGCCGAACTGTGGACTAAGCACTCTGAACCCAGTACTGGCATAACCTGTCTGGTGGCATGAAATACTACAGTGACAGCAATACCAATCTGATGTGGACCTACATGGACAGCAATACAAGCATGGAAACACACCAGGTCAGTTGTGGAGCCTAAGGATAGCATCCTGCATGACTGGCAGACATCTCTGCAGCTGGCACACAGGCATACATTAGGCCTGCACACAGCACTCATAACACATAGCACACAAATCCTGTGTGTCAAAACAAGCACAGTCTGTACAGCTATACAACACTACTGCCGCAGTTGTGTTAGGTACCCTTATTGTCCAGTACAGTGAGAACATGCTCACCAGGCTGGACAATGTGTAGGTCACAGTGATATGCTCATGGAGCACTGTGGTCCACCACATAACACAAACATACAGGTCAGTCAGATGCATGGACACATATGACTCAGTCATTGTCCATGCCACCACAGCTGATGTGGGATGTCCCTCACTGGGATACATGATAGGAACTTGGAAGGGATCACTGAGCAAGTGACACAGGCTGGTAGACCCCTGACCTTGGTTGGCATCAGACCCTCACCAGGGATCCTGACATATTACTGAATGCTAATGAATTAGTGTAGCTACGACACCCTGGCTGAACGTTCTTAGCATGCTGTCACTGCATTGCTGTGGAGTAACGCCTACCACTCCCACAACAGGTGAAAACATGCAGCACCTGTACATCAGCAACATGTAGACTATATGCCCCAGACCAGGTGTGTCAGCCTCACTACTAGGCTGATAGCATCTACATCTCACACTGTATATACACATCCCACATGCAGCACCTGCACAGAAGACAACAGTCATAATGTTACCCTGTGCAAATACCATGTATTCACATGTGTCAGGCATCACACATGGTAACTATTGAAGGTCACAGGTACATATGTGTATTTGGCACACACATACATCATGTGTGCATTGCCATAACTGGTTTCATCAATGTCATGCATTATTGTGAGGGACAACCCGCACACATGGGCATTCTGTGTGGGCAAAACACACGTGGCATGTCTGTACTCAAAAGCCATACATAATTGTGATATCATTTAGAAAGGGGTATGTGCATCCTGTAGTGTGTTTTCCCAGTTGCCAAAAGGGGGATTTCAGTCATACATACTTACCCCCCGCTGCACACACACTTGCTGGATTCAAACCCCTACCTAACTATGTTATGACACTAGAGACGGACGCATTAGCGCAGCGCACTATTCGCATTACTGGGTGATTTCCTTTCCCCTGATATACTTATAGGGTGCTGACATCATCAGAGTTTAGAAAGTGGAATGAGTATCCTATGGTGTGTTTTCCCAGTTGTCAAAAGGAATGTCCTTTTTATACACACTTACACACACGCTTACCCCCCTTCCCACACAATTGCTGGATTCAAACCCCTACCTAACTATGTTATGACACTAGAGACGGACGCATTAGCACAGCGCACTATTCGCATTACTGGGTGATTTCCTTTCCCCTGATATACTTATAGGGTGCTGACATCATCAGAGTTTAGAAAGTGGAATGAGCATCCTATGGTGTGTTTTCCCAGTTGCCAAAAGTGATGTCTTTTTCATACACACTTACACACACACTTACCCCCCTTCACACACACTTGCTGGATTCAAACCCCTACCTAGCTATGTTATGACACTAGAGACGGACGCATTAGCGCAGTGCACTATTCGCATTACTGGGTGATTTCCTTTCCCCTGATATACTTATAGGGTGCTGACATCATCAGAGTTTAGAAAGTGGAATGAGCATCCTGTGGTGTGTTTTCCCAGTTGCCAAAAGGGATGTCTTTTTCATACACACTTACCCCCCTTCACACACACTTGCTGGATTCAAACTCCTACTTAACTATGTTATGACACTAGAGACTGACGCATTAGCACAGTGCACTATTCGCATTACTGGGTGATTTCTTTTCCCCTGATATACTTATAGGGTGCTGACATCATCAGAGTTTAGAAGGTGGAATGAGCATCCTGTGGTGTGTTTTCCCAGTTGCCAAAAGGGATGTCTTTTTCATAACACACACTTAACCCCCTTCACACACACACACTTGCCACTTGCTGGATTCAAACCCCTATCAAACTATGTTATGACACTAGAGACAGACGCATTAGCACAGCGCGCTATATGCATTACTGGGAGGTTTTCTTTCCCCTGATATACTTATAGGGTGCTGACATCATCAGAGTTTAGAAAGTGGAATGAGCATCCTGTGCTGTGTTTTCCCAGTTGCCAAAAGGGATGTTCCTTTCATACACACACACACACTTATCCCCCTTCACACACACTTGCCGGATTCAAACCCCTACCTAACTATGTTATGACACTTGAGACGGACGCATTAGAGGGAGCGCGCTATTCGGATTACCGAGAGATTCCTTTTCTCCTGATATACTTATAGGGTGCTTACATGATCAGTGTCTAGAAAGGGGAATGAGCATCCTCTGGTGTGTTTTCACAGTTGCTAGGAGTAACATTTGGACCAAGTGTGTGAGCATGCCCAGTTCAGCCTTCCCATGGCATGTTGTGTGAAAGATGTCTCATTTATCTAGGTGTGTGAGCATGCCCAGTGTGGGCTTTCCATATGTTGAACTCTGCAGCCCATCACATTTGTGGATGAGTGTGACCTTCAACAAATACCTCCAGTTTATGGTTGTGTGTTCTGTGCCATGTTGTGTAGTTACTGTCCAAATGCTTTTTGTGTGAACACAACAGGGAGTATACTGTGCCTGCAGGTTTTGCATTGGATTCTTTGCGCACAATTGTCAACATCCGTTCATACTGACCTAACACTGTAGTACTGTATAGTGTAGTGGTTCAGTACTTTCACCGTGGTGGTCAGTATCCTGGGCTTTAGTCCTATCACTGCATTACATTTCCATAGTGTGCACAACAGCCTGGTTAGGGTCCAGTTGTGCACATCTGCACAAAGGCAGTGCCTCTACAGACCATGGTAATTACTGCCCCATAAGCTTAACAAGTCTAGTCTGCAAAGCTATGGAGAGGATCATAATTGAGCTCATAAACAAAGATATAGGGGACATGCAGACATTGTACCCATCCCATTTTGGCTTGGTCAAGGGCAGATCATGCCTTTTGTACTGGGTTGACATCTTCAAAATGGTCACTTAGGCCATTGTTGGGGAAAGGCAGTCCATACAGCCTACCTTGGCCTTGCAAACACTTTCAACACAATACCCCACTCAGGTATTGTGGAAAACCCTAACAACTGAAATGTAAACCCATATGTCACAAGATGGGTTGCAAACTGGCTTAAGGACAGGACCCACAGGGTTAGAGTTGCTGGCACTATGTTAGACTCCAGGCTGGTCACAGGTGGTGTCACACAGGGCTCAGTCCTTGGCCCCTATTGTTTGTCATGTACTTCCCAGAAGTACAGGCCAACATGGGAGGACTTTGGCTGACAATGTTTGCAGATGACTGCACACTGGGCCATAGTGGACAGTGCATCAGACACGGATATCCTTCAGAAGGGACTCACGGTAACTGATAGCTGGTGCCAGAGCCATGGCCTGAAGTCAAAGTGCACAACATGTGTAGACATACCCTTCAGGAAAGGCAAGGTAACCCCAAGCTACCATATAGGTGGCAATCCTCTAAGCACAGAGGAGGTTATCATGGACCTGGGGACCCAGGTTGACAGTCGCCGCTCTTCTGACACTCACGCTGCTAAAGTGGCTAGACAGACCTTCTACATTGCCCACCTGATCAGGATGGGATTCACATCCAGATCTAGTGGGTCATTGTTCCCCTGTACTCTTCACTTATCAGACCGGTGATCAAGTAGACTGCCCTATTCTAGATGTATCTCACCCAGCATCTGCAGCAATTGGAGACACCCTGAATGTCCCCCACCTAAAGGATTAAGGAACCCCAACAGCTGTCATATGCTGCCAGATTGAAGACACTCCCACTCTATTCACTCACATACCGTCTGCTTAGAGGTGACATGTGCCTGACATGCAAGGCCATGTCCAAACAGGGATTAATGGGCATGCTCCACCTCAGAATCGGCAGATCCACCTTAACCACTAGTGCAAGTGACTTACACCTTAGCAGGGATGTACGTTGGACATGTTCGAGGGATGGAGTTATCACCCGGAGACTCCCTATGCTGTGGAATACAATCCCGGTCCATGTGAGGCAGAGCACCTTGCTGGCTGTGTTCAAGAGGTATCTTGACCTGTGGATGGAAGGTCATACGTTTCACCCGGGGATTGTCACTGTGTCACTGCTGGAGAGAGGCATGACAAAATAATGGGCACAGTACTGTTTCCGTATAAGGGGTGGTGTACACCAACAAACTCTGTGCTAGGCTTATACCTGCCTTAGGGAAGATAGCCTAGTATAAACCTATGTACTTATGAACCTATCTGACCATGATGCATTATGTTCAGGAGTGAACTACTTACAACAGCCTCATCCAACATCAGTAGTGTATTCCACAACATGGGTGTACATTGGCGAACACTACCGGTGTGCCCTAGGCCATTTCTAATGCTAGTCGGAGAGTGTGTTTGTCCGTCAACACATTGTAAGTGTAGTTTGCCATGACATATGTCTTGTTTAGTATACTGTGCCTCTGTCTACCTGTGACATAACATTGATACCCAGGGTAAACCTCCCATCTCCCATCCACTCATTAGGATTCCTGTTGAGGGGACTCAACAAGTGTCTCTACATACAACCTGTACTGGTAGTGTACTCATGCGTGGGGGTGGCTTCTGTGTTATGGATAATGCAGTACAGCCTGTCCTATGTATGTCAGTGCTGGGGTTCAGGTCCCTCATGTGCATAGCTCCCTGCCATTCAGATTGTACAAGGTGCAGCATGTGCATTGATTCCAGCTTGGACATGGCTTTCTACATCAGGCACAGCTTGCATCTGGGTGGACAGCATGGCAGTGTGTGGAGCTGCACTCTGTTTAATCAGGCGACACATTACATGTGTTCCAGCTCTTTCATACTCCTGGTGAGGTACTGTTGTGGACTTTACAGGTGCTGGATGTGTCTGCATGATGTAAACCCCACAGGGGCTGTTGTGGTCATTTCTAATGCTGATGAAAGATAACTGCAGAACCACGATGACCTCCCCTTAGCTACATGTCAGAAAGCATGGACCATGCAATCACAAATAAAAATAGGACCCTCTCCACAAAGGGGAAGTGGCCTGTCTGGTGGACCCCAGCCATAAACAAACTGTATGACAGATGAGGGTTACTAATGCAAGACAGAGCTACATCTCCAGAAGGGAAGACAGCTGTGATCAGCACTAGTAGAAAGCTACATTATCTCATAAAGACATGCAAGGTCAACTTGGGGACATAAATCACCAAAGACAATGAAGGTAACCACACTGCTTTCTTCAGTTATGTCAGACACCTGGTTGGGAACCCTCAGATATGCTCAGAGTTGGTACACAACAACATATATTCCAGTGACCTGACAGATATTGGCAACATTCCGGTGGACAGCTTCAGTGCGATTTACCCCCTCCCTCACCCCCAAAAGAAGATAGTTATCACTGCTGTATGTAACCTCACTGTCATCTTGGATGTCCATGTGAGAGCCGCACTCAGCAAAGACAAGTACACAGCATCAATGGGACTTGCTGGTATCCCCGGTTGCATGCTATGTGAACTCCAGAAGGAGCTGGACCCGTATATACAACTGCTATTTAACCTTAGTCTTGCTACAGGATATGTACCTGAACACTGGCATACAGCAACAGTGGTCCCCACTCCACAAAGGAGATGCCTACACAGACCATGGCAACTACCACCACACAAGCTTAACCAGCCTTGTCTGCAAAGCTATGGGAAGAGTCATTATGGAGCTCTTACACAGACACATTGCTGACCTACAGACCCTTGTTCCCACCCAGTTCAGCTTTGTACAGGGCAGATCCTGCCTTTTGCACCTAGTTGACTACTATGAAACTGTCAGTAGGGCCATCGATGAGGGCTACACAGTCCACACAGCCTACCTGCACTTGGCTAAGGCCTGTGACACAATACCCCACTCAGGCATCATAGCCAAGCTCAACAGCTGACATATAACAGCATATGTCACAGGATAGGTTGCAAAATGGCTAAGAAACAGAACCCATAAAGTCAACATTGCAGGTGCCTTGTCAGATTCAAAGCCAGTCACAGGTGGTGTCCCACAAGGATGTGTCCTGGGACCCTCTTAATTGGTATTTACCTTTCAGATGTGAAAGCAAACATAGGGGGGTTGTGGCTGACAAAGTTTGCAGATGACTGCAACCTAGGCACCATAGTGCATACATCAGCCGGCACACACATCCTACAGACTGCCGTCACAAAGGCGGATAGCTGGTGCCAGACGCATGGCCTGATACTGATTGCAACTGATGTGTATTCATCCCTTTGGGAGGAACAAAGTACCCACAGATCAATACATAGACAGCAACCCACTGAGCACGGAAAACAAATCAGACACCTGGGGACACATGTAGATAGTGACATCTCTTTTGACACCCCTGTTACCAAAGTGGTTAGGAAGACTTTCTATCTTGCCCACCTTATCATGGAGGGTTTTCCATCAAGATCATAGGAGGTCATTGTTCCATTATCCTTCTCCCTTATCAGGCCCATGATTGAATACAAAGCCCCATATGGTATGTACCTCACCCAGCAGTTGCAACAGCTGGAGAGACCCCAATAGTACCTACCATGAAGATCAGGGTTCTTCAACACATGTCATATGCTTCCGGAATAAGGGAAATCCAGCTTTATTCAGTGTCATACCGCATACTTACAGGTGACCTATGCCTGACATACAGGACCATGTCCAATCAGGATTTGGTGGACATGCTCCACTGCAAGCAATCCAAATCCACCAGAGCCATGAGAGCTGAGGATTTGAACCTCAGCACATACATGTATAGGACATGCTGGAGGGACAGAGTCATAACTCAGAGGCATCTCACACTCTAGCAGAGTATCCCAGTTCATGTTTGACGAGTCCCTCACTGAATCTCTTCAGGAGACATCTGGACAACTGCATATGAGACAGAGGCACAGACTAGACAGAGGCACAGTCATGTTATTCAATTACGTAAGGGGGTCATAATGTGTCACTACTACGTCAGAGGCACAATATTCGGAATCTATTCTGTACACTTATTACCACTATAAGGGGTGGCAATAGCCACATCACTATGGCTAGGCTTACACATGCGCTAGGGCAGATAGCCTAGTAGTAAACTATGACACTATGAAACACTGGTGTATGTGTAGGTATTGTCAGTCAAGCACTATGATGTGGTTTGGGGGGCTTGATATCTCCCTGTATTCCAACATTGTATTGTCTATTCCTTCTAGCATGTCTAGGGATCAGTTGCTAGTGTCCTCTCCTGCTCAGCTGGTGAAACTGGGAATATTGAGGCAATGTTACACTTGCCTCATGTACACTGACAACCCTCTCCTTCTCCCATAAAACACACATACATGTGAGAGATGCAACTATATAGCCAAAGTGGAGGCTGAGCTCTCTCAACATAGGACTAGCAAGACCATGGAGAAGGTGAAGGTAACCACACACATCACAAATCCAGTCTCACATGGCACTATCACAATGTAAGATCATACACATAGACACACAGAGACATACTCGGAGGCTCTCATCAGAATTCTACCAAACTGGCAGTGGCTACCACAGCAGACACTCACACAACTGCCTCCACAGGGCACAGCACATGCTACACATTGACCACAGAGTCGGCCAAACACACTGCCAGACACACTTGTCATAGGTGACTCCATAGTCAGACACACTGACGTCCCGCTCACCAGATCAGGTACGGAGGAGGTCACAGTACGCTGCCTATCGGGCACTGGAATCCACCACATAATGCAAGCACTCAGGTCACTCAACTGCAAGTACAAGTCTGACCCAGTCATTATCCATGCTGGTGTGAATGACCTGAGATGTACCTCCCTGGACTACATGGTAAGAGACATAGAGGATCCCTCTGATTATGTAGGCCAGGCAGGTATGACCCTGACCTTGAGCAGTATCCTACCTTCACCAAGTATGATGCCACATAAACAGAGACAAGATGATCAGCTGTAATAATTTGCTTAAACTATGGTGTCATTCAAAGGGGGTCCAATGTCTGTCTGCCTGGGATGACATGCTGGACAGGCCACGCTGATTTGCAAGGGACGGCTTGCACCTGTCACCCCTGGGCTTCCGGATTTCGGCTGATGCTCTTGCCACCCCCATTGTGCCTTTTTTATGCAAGATTCAGATTCTACACCTACCACCCTAGAACACAGTAAAGGAAGGACACTAAGGGTAATGCTGCTCAATGCCAGAGGTCTCAACCTCAAGCTGCACACACTCTATGCCCTTCTCAGTATGTAGCACATTGATGTCTGTGCTGTGCCTGAAACCTGGTTCACAGCTTCTGACAGCACCCCAGCACTATCGGGTGTTCCTCATATCATGTGTTCCGGCACCAGAATACGGACAACAACAAGAAAGGAGGGTGGGTGTCCATATTCATCAAGGACACCCTCACCTCATGGTTGGTGGCAACACACGATGCATCGGAGACCATCCAGGTGCCAGTGACCGTAGGCAAGACTGCTCTGCAGTTTGTAGCATGTTACATGCCACCCTCTCAAACTCAGGTACCTCACACAGCTGTCCTGCAAACACTGAAGGGGATAAATGTATCTCCAAACACCATCCTACTGGGCGATTCCAACTATCCACATATAGACTGGGATCACTAATCAAGCCACAACACTCTAACACAAAGGTTCCAAGAGTTCATACACTCAAATGCCATGGAACAACTGGTCCCAATCCCCACAAGTGGAGGCAACATACTTGAACTCATCACGAACATGGGGTCACACTGTTCAACACCAGAAGTATACCCATCATTGGTGAGATCAGATCATGGACTAATCTCAGTGGGAGTCCACATCCCGCCCACACCCCAGATAGAAAAACAAACAGTAACGACCTTCTCAAATGCCGACTTCACATTTCTAAGGACTGGTGTGGTCTCTTTCAAGGCCCCCAAGCCAGCCGACACATTTACCCATGCCATTGTATCACTTACACATGCCTTCTACCAGCATCTCCAGGACTGCATGGATCAGGCAATCCCAAACAAAACAAAGACTCTTTGTACCACAGGCAAGCATCCAGTCTGGTGGACCCTAGCCATAAACAAGCTCTACAACACAAGGAGGGAGCTACTACAAGATAGAGTGTAATCCGTAGAAGGGAGGACACCCATGCTCATTGTGAGTACAACACTGGGTTCCCCCATACAATCATCCGAGGCGAGTTTTGAGAGTAAACCCACTCAGGACTCAAGGGACAATCATGAGGCCTTTTTTACCTATGTTTGACACCTGGGAGGGAACTCCCAGATATGCTCAGAATTAGTTCGGAATGATGTAAATATCACTGAACCTACAGACATTGCCAACATACTGGCTGACAGGTCCAGTGCAGATTTCTCCACCCCCCTCCCCCCAACTGGAGGGGTATCTACACCAGAGGATTGTAGCCCCCCAAACATCTCCAATGCTGGGGTGGGAACTGCTCTATCCAAGGCGGAAAACACTTTATCCATGGGACCAGATGGTGTCTCCAGTGTGTGCTCCATGAACTCAATGAGTAATTACACCCGCAGTTAGGGCAGCTGTTTAATCTTAGCCTCATCTCAAGATATGTGCCCAAGGAGTGGCATACTGCAATGGTGGACACACTTCACAAAGGAGGTGCCTCCACCAACCCCAGAAACTACCATCCCATCAGCTTGACAAGCCTGTTCTGCTAAGCTATGGAGAGGATCATAATGGGAATTATAAATGAAGACATAGGGGACTTGCAGACATTGGATCCAATCCAGTTTGGCTTTGTCAAGGGCAGATCATGCCTTTTAAACTTGGTTGACTTTTTCAGGACAGTCACCCAGGCCATTGACATGGGCAAGGCAGTCCACACAGCCTACCTTGACCTGGCAAAGGCTTTCGACACTACCCCACTCAGGTATCATTGAAAACATCAACAGCTTAATTGTGAACCCATACATCACAGCATGGGTTGCAAACTGGCTAAGTGACGGAACACACAGGGTCAAAGTTGCTGGTGCCATGTCACACTCCAGAGCTGTCACACGTGGTGTCCCACAGGGCTCAGTCCTGGGCCCACATTTGTTCAGCATCTACTTTTCAGACGTACGAGCAAACACAGGAGGATTACGGCTGACAAAGTTTGAAGATGACTGCAAACTGGGAAGCATAATTGGAAACCCATCTGACACAGACATCCTTCAGAAGGGTCTCATAGACACAGATAACTGGTGCCAGAGCCATGGCCTTACGTTAAACGCTAAACAATGCATAGTCATACCCTTCGGGAACAACAGGGTTACCCCTAGTTCCCATCTAGGTGGCAATCCTCTAAGCACAGAAGAGGTTATCAGGGTCCTGGGCACCCAAGTTGACAGTAATATTTCGTTTGACACTCACATTGCCAGAGTAGGCCTGGGGCAGTTCCTGCTATTAGGACAGAGGTGTGACCTGGTAGTGTCAGGGTGCTGCTGTGGGCTTTGACCCTGTTTTCTATTACAGCACTGATATCTACATTCTCTATACTGTGTGCATTTACACTGCACGCATTTATACTTCTGGCATTGGGTAGCATTACATCTAGGTTACTATCGCCGTGGTACCTATGAGGGAGGTTTGTGTTTTTTGTGGTTTATGATTGGTGTGGGTGGATGTTAGTCGGGTCCTCAGGTGTGCATATGGTACATGGTATTACATTACTTAACACATGGCATTCATGCCTCAGGTGGTGCTGCAGGGCTGCCTCTGTCAGATGCACATACTACACTCCCTGTACATGTTTGGAAGCAGGTTGTGTCATGTTAGGCATCCCTGTTACTATATGAGTGAGTCAGAGCGGGTATCAGTCCCAGTGTTCCTACTGACCAAGTGTATGTGCTATGCGTTGCCTCTTTACCAAGGCCAGGGCATACTGGGCACGCCTCCTTCTGCCTACTGGGACAAGGTCAGGTTGTTCCTCCTCCGAGTCACCCTCTGCCTGTGGTGGCCTTGGCAATGGTGGGGGGATGTTAGGCCCAGCCCTGTGCTGGTCCTGCTGCAGCTGTTTCCGCAGGATCATATTGTGTAGCATAGCACATATCATGACCATTTGGGTACATGTAGTTGGTGTGTACTGCAAGGCTCCACCAGATGTGTCCAGACACCGGAACCATGACTTGAGCAGCCCAAACACACGCTCTATGACATTACGTGTTTGTGCGTGTGCCTCATTATGGCATTCCTGTTCAGGTGTGTGTGCATTTCTGATGGGTGTCATCAGCCACGGCTCAAGTGCATAACCTGCATCCCCACTAGGTGTCCCTGTGGGAAGTCCCCACTGGCAAATGATTGGTACAGCTGCGCCAGATGCCAGATGTGGGAATCGTGGTAGCTCCCAGGGCAGCCAGCACACACATTCATTATTATGCCCTGGGCATCACACACAACCTGGCAGTTGATGGAGGGGTATCCCTTGTGGTTAATGTAGACTCTACCCGCTCACCAGCTGGTGCTTTGATGCGCACGCATGCAGTCTATTGCACCCAGCACCTCAGGGTATCCCGCTATTTGCTGGAAGAGACGATATTGCTGGCCACAACCTCACGGTCATTAGGGACATATATATGATCACCGACATGTGCTGACATGGCATCCAGGAACTGGTGCAGTACCCTGGAGGCTGATGCCTGTGATATCCCCATCATATCACCAGTTGGTCTCTGGAAGGTACCTGTTGCTAGTATTCTTAGGCCAACACATACCTTGGTTTCCACTGGGATGGGTTCCCTCTGTTGGTTCTGTGTGTGAGATGTGGCCTGCACAGCTCAACAATCTGCTGCAGAAGGTCTCTGTCCACTCTGTAGCGCTCTACTATCTCCAGTTCATGTAACCCATGGTAGGTGACCCTGGGCCTGTATACTCTTCTCCTTCTCCTCACTCTGGGTTGTCTGTCGGCATCTGCATTGACACCACCCTCAGCAATTCGCCTTTGCCTGATTATAACAGCTATGGCAGCCCCTAGCATTTCTGCTCTGAGTTCAGCTTTTTCAGTTTTCAATTCTGATAGCTTACTTTCTTGCAGTATCTCTTGTGAGAAACACCCTGCACTGCTCTTTGGAGTGTTTTAAGGGCTGGGTTGGGCTTCTAGTCTGCCTGCATAATTGCCTGCTTCCAATTGTTTCAAACAATTAACTGCAGCAGTATCCTCTGGCAGTTTCCCTGTAATTTAGTTGTTTCCTGTTTCCTCTCTGTTTCCTGAGGGGGAGCAATGTGCACACCAGCTTAAACACGCTCACAGTCACTGAAACACGTGCACACATCCCTACACGGTGTTACACGCGCGCACACATCCTTACACGGTGTGAACTAGGCTGATTCATGTTAAAACGTGCGCACACTGCCTTACACACGTGCACGCCCGCGCAAACCGTTGTACACGGTTTGCAACACGCTCCCATATGTTGAGCCTGCCTTACACGCGCACATGCACGTATATCAAGAAACTTTGAGTGTAGGGATAGCGTAAGCCTTCAGTTTCTTGATTTTCCTAGTGTTCTGTTGGGACACACCTCCCTCCCTGAAGTCTGTCTGTCATCTTTCACCTTACAGTGCCCTCCAATCTGGTACATTTGAATCTATCCTTCCCCCCCGTGATGTCATCTACCTCTTACTCTGTTCCTCCCCCTTCTCTAACTCTTACACTACTCAGAAAGTGCTCATTACCTATGTGGCAGTGTGATTCAGTATTGTAACCCTCATTTACATAGGATTGCCCAGTAATGACTAGTTACATGTCTTACACGGAGCTTCCCCCCTTGACAACCACTAAACGGAGGCCATATTGTTTTTGGTCTGCAAGTCCCTCCATTGACATTACATGTGATACATAAATCCCACAATTGTGGGCTTATAAGCTTCGGTTTTCAGTTTTAGGTAGCGCACTCCGTTTGCTGGTGCGCTGCAGTTAAACCTCAAAATCCCGTAAAAAAAAAAGTTATATTACACATTTTTGCAACACTTTTTCATGCCAATGGCCACATATTTGGCCATTGGCATGCTTAATGACACAAATGCACCCTTTATTTGGAGCTGACATAGCTCCGTTTTTAATTTTGCAGAAATGTACTCAGTTGTCAGCTGAGTACATTTCTGCAGCTAACACGTCCGTTACACGGACTGGTTTCTGCTTCGTGGATCGCTCAAATACCTCATTTGCATATCTTTGAGCTGCAAATGAGGTATTGAGCATTTCCATGCCCAGTCCGTGTAAGAGACGTGTTAGCTGTCTCTTACACGGAGATTTGGGCTGTTCCTGAATCGGGAGGCTTACACGGAGGCTTACACTACTCTTGAACTCCGTGTAAGCCTTCCTGAATCCGGCCCCAGATTTCTTAAAACAAGAATTTGATCTAAGAGAAACTTGCTGGTTAGAGGTTCAGACCTTTAGACAACATCTCATTGATAGAATAGATCTAATGTCTATAACAGTTAAAGAATCTATTCCAACACTGATTGATTACTTGATATTAAATTTACAACATAAAGTTTCTGATAAAGGTAAACTTTCATACATACATAAAATTATCAGACAAGAAACTTTTTACAGTGTAGATACATACTGGAATTATTTCACTTCTATTAATGGGAACCCACCAAATCAACAAGATAAACAATATATATTGGAATCTGCCTATAGAACTACGTCTTCCATTGTCTGGAGACTTTATACATGGACATTTTTACATAGATCTTTTTATACACCTTTGATGATGAATAAAATAAATAATAAAGATAATCTATGTAAGAGATGTAATGTAGAAATTAATGCTGATTGGGCTCATATGTTTTATGACTGTATAAAATTGAAAGAATACTGGACATCAGTTAATGAATTTTTGCAGGCTCTTTTTACAGATAATTTCATTATTTCTAAATCTCTTATATTATTCAACACACCTGTACCTCAAAGTGTTAAAAAGGTTAAGCTTCCCTTGTTATGGTCTATTCTAGCAGTGGCTAGGAAAATAATAACCAGAAATTGGATTTCAGATACACCTCCTTCGTTCAATGAATTTAAAAATGTTATGAATATAGTGTGCCATATGGAAATAAACACAATTAGGTCAAGAACAACTAGAAAAACATCTTATTATATTGTATGGGATAATTTACAAAATTTGTTAAAAAAATCCTAATTTCAATAGCATGGTATTTTAGTTTAATTAATTGATCTGATTGTAGTGGATGTCTTTGTAAATACTTTAGTTGTTTTGTTGAATGTTATAATCATATCTATTTTTAATTACTTGTATAAAATTGTTATGATATTTCTCTTGTATGTTAAAACAATAAACCTGTTTTGAAAAAAAAGAAAAGTTATTTATAAATATTGAGAATGGAAGTAATCCTAAAACAGATCCTTGAGAGACACTTGCTAGGAGGATGATTTCTCGAGTATGTATTCCAGTCACTCTCACTACACAGTAGTTACTGAACCATGAAAAAAACTTTAGTAGACAGGCAAGCATATTTTTAACTTTTAGGAGAAGCAAACTATGATTCACAGACTAAGATGTCCTTTTATACCTATCACAAAAAGCTCCAGTTATAATTCCTTTATCTATGTTTGCATATTTTAGTTGATAAAGAATCACATAAATATAACTGTGCTGGAATTGGATCTGAAACTGTTTTTTGACAGTACATCATATTACTGGATAAACTCAAGTATTTTAGATTAGTTTTCCAATGCTTTTTTTCAGTTGAGTCTTATTTTGCAACAGGACAGAAGTTCCAAATTCAAAAAGGAGAAATTTGGAAAAATACACGAAGAATTCTTGATGTCTTCATCAACAAATGGTACAACTCAGCTGCGGTGTCTGTTCTATGTTTAACACACTGTTAGAAAGCATATTGTTGCAGATCACAATGTAGAACGTGAACCATGGCTAGCACATCAACATTTTATATCCATGTTGTATCTGCAGGTCTAGTTAAATAAATATGAGCTAGGTAACAGTAAGAGAGGTCATATTTAAGAAGGACTCCACTCCCAAAGTGTTGTGTGCATGCCGCTAGCATGGTCTAAAACTCCCTCCTGCCCATGAAAGCTTTCTGCCCAGTGTATAAGGATTACAGTGGAACTGACCTTGCTGAATCCTGCTCTAATAAAATAAGTGCATGTAAGCTCCAGAAACTACTTTTTTACAAATAAAGTTGGTTTCACTATCTGCTCTTTGGAATTTGTAAATAAAATCCTCGTGGTTGTGGTCTCCTGAGCCCTGCCAGCGTGCACACTCACAGGGATTACCCCATTTTCCCCACTAGATGGCAGCAACCCCCCAAAATTGCTCTCTGACTTGCTATTAACCAGCATATTCTAATAAGAGTAGTCTTGGTGTTATCCCTCTTAAAGGGGTCCTCCTCCAGGTCTACCAACCCTTTATTTCGCATCTATCTGCTGTAATCATATTTTACAACCTATTTAACTAATTTAACTACAGACTCTAGCATTCGTAGCACCACCATCAGTGTTCAGCCCTCACCTACACTCACTGATACTTTTTTGTAGCTCACCTCTGCTGGGAGGAGAGCACTCCTTTCCAAAATTCCCAGGTCACTCCCCCTGTCCCATCCGCAGTCCCCTCTCCCTGTGTACCATCATCCAATCCTAGCCTAGATCCCCTACCCCTCCCTCTTACCTATATGAAAATACAGGTTTTAGCCTGCGGCATCCTTCCCTAAGGCTTTACATCACCTAGGAAGGACTCCACTCCCAACGTGTTGTGTGCACGATGGTAAGGAGCTCTATAACTGACTGCATGATCTGTTAAGCTTGTTAAGTGCTGCTACATATGTAATATTCACCCTGTTACAATGTTTGTATTTTTTATGGCTGCACGTGTTATTCTGTAACTGCTCCATTCATGGTTTGTCTGCAAATTGTCTGCCACTTTTAGAAAGGGAATATATTGCTAGCTGCATAGTTTTTGTATTGTAATGTGGATAGAATTGGATGTTTGTTGAATGAGAGGACAGAATTTGGCTGTTTCTCAGCTGCGCTAATATCCTAAGTAATATAAAATTTCTATGAACGGCTTTTAGCCTTATAACTAAGAAACCTACTGTTATCATTCAAAGGGGTTACCTTACTAGTTGCCTCTTCTAATCCTAGAGCAGGTGTAATGGCCACCTAGCTGCTCCAACTTCCTGTCTGCAGCAAGGCATTAGGAATGTTTTTTAGCATTAACAATATGAACTAAGGGAAAAATACAATAGGGCTTGCAGGGTTTCCTTTGTTAGTTGCCTAGTGTTGTTATTAGGCAGGAAACACAGCTCATCCATGTGCAGTAAGGTACCAGGAAAGGCTGTTAGCTATGAAACAATTGTCTTCTGTAAAGAAATAATGGGCGTATAGGGTTTACACTGCTAGCTGCCTAGTGCTGTCATCAGGTGGGAAAAATGACTTCTCCATCTGCAATAAGGCATCAGGAACGGCTTTTAGCTTTGGTAATATTCATTTCAGTAAAGAATAAAGGGCTTACAGGATTTACATTGCTAGCTGCCTAGTGCTGTTCTTAAGTGGGAAAAACAGCTTTCCAGGCTGCACTAAGGTATCAGGAATGACTTTTAAATTTGGAAATATTAACTGCTGCATAGTCATACAAGGGCTTACAGGGTTTACATTGCTAGCTGCCTAGTATTGTTATTAGGCAGGAAAAATGGCTTCTCCATTCACAGCAAGGCATCAGGAATGGTTTTTAGCTTTGGTGATATTAATTTCTGTAAAGATACAGCAGGGCTTATGGGGTATGCATTGCTAGCTGGCTTGTGCTGTTATTAAGTTGAAAAAACGGCTTTACAATCTGCAGTAAGGTATCTAGAATGGCATTTAACTTTGGAAATATTAACTGCTGCATAATTACAACAGAGCTTACAGGCTTTACATTGCTAGCTTCCTAGTGTTGTTATCAGATGGAAAAAATGGCTTCTCCATCTGTAGTAAGGCATCAGGAATGGCTATTATCATTGGAAATATTAACTTCTGTAAAGAATATAACAGAGCTTACAGGTTTTACATTGCCAGCTGCCTAGTGTTATTATTAGGTGGGAAAATGGCATTTCAGTCTGCAGTAAGGCATCAGAAATGGCTTATATCTTAGGAAATATTAACTTCTGAAAATATACTAGGGCTTACACTTTGATTAACCTCGAACTGTGTTATGCTACAAACTAGAACTGTGTCATAGGAATCTACTGCGATATGTCTGCTTTTGCAACTGTGAAGTTATGTTACTGATCATACCCTTTGCAACTCTGTACCTAAGTCTCCTGCACGCACCATCTCAACTACCTATTTGCTCTTGTTCTTTGTATTTACTTCAGCTTCATACACCTTACGCACCTCTCTCACTTACCCACATGTAATTACCCTCAAATTCTACACTGTTACCCACTACTTCTACCCTCTACCTCTAATGCTACCCCTTTTTTTCTTTCAGCTAGCACAGTCTAAAACTCCATCCTGCCCGTGAAAGCATTCTGCCTGGTGTATAAGTACTACAGTGGAACTGACCTTCCTGAATCCTGGTCTAATAAAATAAGTGCATGTAAGCTCCAGAAACTACTTTTTTACAAAGGCAGTTGGTTTTCCTTTCTGCTCTTTGGAATTTGTAGATAAAATCCTTGTGGTTGTGGTCTCCTGAGCCCCAACAGCATGCACACTCACAGAGATTACCCCATTTTCTAAACTAGAAGGCAGCCACCCCCCCCCCAAAATTGCTCCCTGACTAGCTAGTACCCAGTATATCCTAATAAAAGTAGTCTTGGTGCTATCCCTCCTAAAGCGGCCCTCCTCCAGGTCTAGAAACCCTTTATTTCACATCTATCTGTTGTAATCATCTTTTACAACCTATTTACCTAATTTAACTACAGACTCTAGCAGTCTTAGCACCACTATCAGTGTTCAGCCCTCACCTATATTCACTGATACTTTTTTGGCACTCACCTCTGCTGGGGGGTCTGTACCCACTCCATTCACCCTTTGGGCTCACTCCGCTCCCTTACCTTACCCCCAAATCTCACCCACCACCAGTGCACCTAAACATTATCAAATAACACTACTAAAACATTCCAAACAACCATAATGCAAGTCCTACTACCCTTACTCCTACTAGCTCTTACATCCCTTTCCTACACTACAGCCATACAAACTAACCTACCCTTAGACACCACCTCATTCCATAGTACACATACCGAAAGACACATCCCCTCCCATATATGCTTTACAGTCTGTCCAACATTATTTTCCACAAATATTATGCCACACACACCCAGCACCTGCCTACCTACTACTATCAATAGGAAAGCAGTATACATATCACTCTCAAACCTAACCTATGTTATCAAACACATATTTAAACTCAGTAAAAGACTCCTCATAGCTACCGACATACACCCAAACCCAGGACCCTCCTTTACTAACCTTCCAAATAGAGCTCAATCTGATCTCCTAATAATTAATATCAACATAAGAAGTATTTCAAATAAACAAGTAGACCTACATGCTTTTATTTGTCACTACTCCACTGACATTGTAACCATTACCAAAACATGGTGAAACCACATCACTAGTGATGAGATTCTACCACCAGGTTACAACATCCAAAGGCTAGCTAGAACAAATAGGAAGGGTGGTGGAGTCACAATTCTATTTAAATAAACCTCCAACCATTTCATACCCCTCTACCATCATTTCAAAACGCTGAAACCATAGGCTCTATTCTATCAATAAACAATGAGGAAAAAATGAACATCCTTTTATTGTTACATTCCTCCTGGAAATAACTCCCCAGCCATAGAAGAAAACCTTCAGTGGTTGAATCAAAATTGCCCTCAGGAAACAATTTTACTAGGCAATCTCAATACCAACTGGCAAACCTTCAGCTCCAAAAACCCTACCAACAGTATTAACCTCTACAACTTCACACAACTAATTCAAGACCCCACCAGAATAGATAAGAAAACCCATAAATAAACCATTATTGACTGGACACTAGTAAATACCCCCAAACATCACTATCAGGTAGGGTCCCTACCTGACATACTCAGTGACTATCTCCCTACTTTGCTCTTTAGGAAACAAACCAAAATTCCTAAACCCATAACCTATAAAAACAACAGGGATGATCGTAACTTAACTGCAGACAAGCTAAACAACATTCTCCACCAATGTAACTGGCTCCCTCTAAAAACCCTACACCTAGATCAGGCAGTAGAATACTTTAATAATACATTTATCTCAGTTCTAAATTCCATTGCACCTCTAAGAAAGAAAAAAATTAAAGCAAACTATGCACCATGGTTAAGTTGGGACACAAGAGCCCTTCTTAAAACCAGAGACAAGGCCTGGAAGCAATGGAAACAAGACAACTCTGATCAAATCAAACAAAAGTACAAACAACTTAGGAACCTAACCAAAATACAAACCAAACAGGACAAACAAAACTACTTCCTAGGCCTCCAAAACAAACACGCAAACCACCCCCAAAGGTTTTGGCATTCTATCAACTCTTTGCTAAAACCTGGAACAATTGCTACCCCCACCCCCACCTCCCCATATACTAACAGCAAAGATATCGCCCCCCCCAGCTTAACTCTCACTTCATAAACTCAATCCAAACTCTATCCAACCAGCTAACAAACACCAATACCTCTTTTAACACAACCATTAGAAACACTCCTGACAATACTACCAACCAACCATCCTTCTCCTTCTCTCCAGTCCCTACATCAAAAACTAAAACCTACCACACTAGCTGCAGACATTATACCCACTAACTTCTTAAGAATAGCAGCTGACTATATTTCTTATCCAGTATCAATCCTGATAAACAGGTCCATTCAGGAAGCCTATGTACCACAACTATGGAAAATATCCTACATTATACCTCTTCACAAAGGAGGCAAATCTTACGATTTTTCCAACTACAGGCCAATAGCTATTCTTTCCCCATTATCTAAGCTCCTAGAGAAATGCATACACTCACAAGTTATGCAATTCCTAGATACTAACAAGCTTCTCTCAGCCACCCAACATGGTTTCCGCCCTCACCATAGTACAACTTCTGCTCTTCTCTCATTCACCAGCTTGGTTAATCAACATAGAAACAACAACAACTATGTATCTGCTACCTTCTTAGATCTCTCAAAAGCTTCTGACATGATCTCACACCCTAAACTACTGGACGTCCTTCATTCTCTATCCTTTACTTCCACTACCATATCCTGGTTCAATAGCTACCTATCAAACAGACAGCAATCTGTACAATGGAATAATGAGCTATCCCCTCCTCTCCCTAACTCTACAGGAGTACATCAAGGCTCTATACTAGGCCCACTACTTTTCATGATTTTTACAAACAATCTATGTACCTCCTCTAAGCAATCCTCACTAATTCAGTATGCAGATGATTCCACTCACACCTGTGCAGCCCCATCTGTCTATACCCTACAACCACTATCCCAGGAATCTTTCTCTGCTATTAAAACTTGGATCACCAACATCCAGCTTATACTTAATCCAAACAAAACCAAACTTCTGCTGTTCACACCTAATAAAACTAAATCCTCCCCCTCCACGTTCTTTATCTCATCTAGGAATGGCACTATCATCTCTCCATCCACTCACACAAAACTCCTAGGAGTTGAAATAAACAACCTAGCATTTGATCTTCACATAGCACAAACTATTCAAAAAGTTCATAAGAAAATGGGAACTCTATACAGGCACAAAAACTATCTCACAGAAAAAGCATGCATCACTCTAGCTCAAACTCACCTCCTATTGACATTTACTTGTGCAGCACCTATCCTAACCCATACTAAAAAATCTGATCTGGATAAGTTAGAGGCATGCTACAACAAAATAGCTAAATTTGTCAACAATTCCCCATTTAGAACTCATCACTGCCAAGTACTAAAAGAAATTCAATGGCTTGAATTTCCTAACTTACTATCTTACCAACAACACACCTATGTCTTTAACATCAGAAACCACCCAGACATAACTCCAGCCCTCAATCATCTAATAACCTCCCACTCTTCTAGTCGCCCTCTACGCTCTTCCAATAAACCCCTCCTCAGTGTTACTACTGCTAACAGCACTGCAGGAAAAGCCCTTTATTCCCACATCATAGCCAAAAAATGGAACAATCTCCACACCAATATAACCTCCACAACAACAAATACAAACTTCAAAAAATCACTCAAATCTCTTCTCAGGACAAGTTGGATTTGCCAATGTATCACATGACAATCCCTATACCTTTCTTCTATCTTCGATCAATCTACTCCAGTCTAAACATCACACTATCCCCCGGATTCACTAATCTTCCATGCAGGACTAATCTAGTCCTGCATGGAAGTGGCCATTTAGGAGGAGGATGGCAGCGCGCCAAGCATATTAATGAAGGCATGCTGCCTAACCTCCTAATCCTACATGGAGAGTGGACGAGTGCAGGGGGCATGTCTGAGAGCAGAGCTCTCAGAATAAACACGCTTCTGCAAAGTAGAACAGCAGAAACTGTAAATAAATGAGTGAGACCGCTCATAGGTGTTTGCATACCCCCACCAACAGTCCCCCATGTGTACAACAACACCAGGGCATAAAAATAAAAAGAAGTAACTCCTGTAATTATTTTTAAAGCTCCAAGTACAGCTAACCGTAGGTGCGCGGGTGTGCCCATAGCTTAGTTACAGTTAAAGCAGTTTAAAAGGCTGAAGAGGATAACAAGGATGATATATGAAAATGAAGCAGCACAGCAATAGTGTAGTGGTCAGAGCATCTGCCTAATGCACAGGCATTCCCGGTTTGAGTCCCATTGCAGCACATGCCATTTTCTATATGAAATCTATATACGAACATTTATTTACATTTTATTGCTGTATAACCTACTAAATAACATTTAAATGTGAACTGGAGTACTGCATTAAATGCACATGTGAAGAGTCAGTACCATAATGAATAAGTCAGCAGTAAGCAGGCGTAAGCACAGATAAGCAGTAGTAAGCATATGTAAGCACTAGTAAGCGTCTGCAAGTCCGTTTGGGCGGGGTGAAGCACCGCCGACACAGATTAAGCAAAGGAGAAGCTAACTGCGTGTAAGACACTGTGACCGGAAGTCAGCAGTGCTTACCTCTGTGCAAACCCACTTACAACCACTTGAAAGTACCTTAAGCACACCATATCCAACGGCTGGTGTTCTGCCAAGCAACAAAACAAACAGCCTCTGCAAGGCCAGAAGCCAGGCCAATGCATGAAATGATTTACCACTAAGCCATGTCAGATATGCAGAAATTGTATATTGTCAGAAGCATAACCCCAGCCCAGTCATGCAACAGTACAGAGAATGTATACCTACAGCTAGATGGGCGTGTGTGTGTGCACATATATCACTATCTAAACGGATACAACATATCTATAGATGTAGTCACATATATATACATATATACAAATATCCAGAAATATATATATATATATATATATATATATATATATATATACACAAATATATGAACAGATATACATGCAAATGCTGACAACTACACATATATATGTCAACATCTATATGTCCACATATGCACATCAAGTGGCATATGTACGCAGATATATGTCTCCGTAGGTATATTCCGACATAGTTAGTCATATGTAAGCAAATATATATGCCCTCAGAGGTATATATGGCTAGAGATATGTAGATACCAATGGTAGATGAACAGAAACATATATGTCCACATGCACCGTCAATGGGCCTGAGAGGCCCCAAACAATATACTTCATGTACGAATTTGCATAACCCCCACCCAGCCAAACACGTCCGCCCTGCAATACACTACCAAGCTCATAGTACGTACATCTGTCATTGAACTAGGGAATTAAATCAGCCCTCTGTTATGTGTCACATGTCGACATCACATACCACTCTCCCCCACCCACTAAGCAGGCCTAGCAGTACAGGCCCATGCAACCCAGGCCATCCCCAACCCATATATGCATAACCCACAGTTCTGCTTCCCACCACCTGCAGCACACACGCAGCCACCACCACTATCCTGGTTACCAGCCCGTAGCTACCACACATTGCCTTCCCCCCTCGGGACCCATCCCGTATAATGTCCCGACCCAAGTATGCTAGGTGGGGCACACGCCGGAGACCATGCACATAGCTAGGGGTACCTATGCAACCCTGGGTGTAGACAAACTTTGAATACCCAATGTTTGGGTTGTCCCACATGGGACAAATGCATTCCTGGTACTAACAATAGATGTCACGTGTGACTCTGTGTACACCAACGGATTTAGTTGTAGGTATCGCAAAGCATACGTGGCACACAAGGTTGGCCGGTATGCACATGAAACACTGTATCCAGCAATACAAGCCAACATTACCAGATATGTAGCTAAAGATTTAGAGGTATATGTGTTTGTATAAATACTCATAACTATATCGATATATACCTCCCCCTCTCTGTAGTACAAATGTATACATACATAGATAGACATATAAATAAATACCCACATATACATGTATACATATGCAGACACCCATACATCCACATGTTGTTAGATATATATACAACAATATATATATATATATATATATATATATATATATATATATATATATATATATATATATATATATATATATATATATATGTATATATATATATATGTATATATATATATATATATATATATATATATATATATATATATATATATATATATATACATATATATCTATATATATATATGTATGTATATATATATATATATATGTGTGTGTGTGTGTGTGTGTGTGTGTGTGTGTCTACGTGTGTAGATATACACAGATATATAGCTATGATAAGATACAGCACTTCAGAATGACAAATGTTCACAGGCCGTGCTAATGGGGGTAAGTACCCAGTCAACAAACGTGTAACACGTAGCATCAACCCCCCCCCCCCAGCTAGACAGGTGAAACATACAAACACACAATGAAAGTAAACAAACCACTGCTTCCCAGACTACAGGCAGGATACTACCGATGGGAGAGACCCGCCAAGCTCACTCTTGAAACAAAGACAAGTATGTTCCATGTGGGACAACCCAAAAATTAAAGTCTTTTCAGGTTTCCAGCCATTACATGGATGTCGAACAGCAGGGTATGCATGTTCTCGGACTACAAGGTTGGGGAAGCCTGATGATCCATGGGGCGAGACAACATACGTGATGGGTCCTGGGAAGTGGAGAATGGGCAGTGTGTAGTGGTGTATTTAGACCCGAACAGCACCCGGAGTAAAGAAGACTGCTGAAGAGGATGTGCGGTTTGGGAACTATGGGTATGAAATTATGGGCCTAGCTGTGCAGGTGTTGGCTGGAGCAGTTCTATGTGGCTCGCCCCAGTGATGTAAGCGATAGTGTGCATTGGGCAGAGCTGAAGCCCAACAAGCAGCCATGCTCGGTACGATTGCTACTGCAGCAAAGTCTAGTTTACATAGCAAAGGACGTTTATAACCAGATATGTGTGGTTGCAAACCCACTAAATGACACCAAAGAAGACAGGGTCGCAACACCCCACTGTAGGAATGTTAGCCGAAATAATTGACATCACAAGGTATTATTGCTGTGACTGTCTGCACCTCCACCCAGGGGTGTGATTGTCCAGACCTACCCCCAAATGCAGGGTATATACACAGCTGTCACTGTAGAAGAAATGGCCAGCTGTGGACCTTCCTATCAGCCGCCCTGCACATCCCTGGACATGTCCCCACTTTCAGCCCCTCTGTGTGGCCCAGTAACACCACTTACCTATTGACCCCTGTTGCATTCGTAGTAATGTTCACAATCACAAGTAGGTGACACCCTCCACACAACTATATCAGCAGAATCTGGAACCCCCAACCACCTGGCAACGTCTGCCACCCCCCAACACTCCAGACCCCCACACCAACTACTGACACTGACACCTCCTATCCTGCCTCGCATACATATCCCAACACCCTGCAAACCTGCACTACCGCTCCCACACTAATCAGTCGAACGGCCTACTATACAATTAAAATGTCCCCCTCTCCACCTACCCACCTACACCTCCACTATTCACATCTACTCTACAACACAGGTATGACATAACTAAACCTAACCCGAATACCTGAGTGTAGCCTAACCAGAAATGCTAAACTGGAATTCCACTTAACCTTAGATTGACTTTCGTGAACAGTCATACCTGACATGTACACCTGACTTAAGGATGTATAATACTGACATGTACATGAAGTAGCGTGGGGGTATGCGGCAGCAAGTGGGAGTACACCTGCGTGGGCAGCGGTAAGCAATGCCCACACTGGTTAAGCAATGTGGAGGCCAACCCAGTGTAAGACGCTGTAACTGGAGTTCATCAGGTCTGAGCCCAGCGCAAACCCACATACAACTGCTTTAAAGTGCCTTAATCACTCTGTACCCAATGGACTATGTTCTCCCCAGCAACAAAACAAACTGCCCCTGCAAGGCTCAAACTCAGGACCCTGTACACTATAGTCAACTCCTAAACCATCATAGCAATACAGATGAATGAGTTATCAGCAAACTAAACCTCACCACAGGAAAATTGAACCAAACATGTGAACTGAATCTATGTACAGTGTGAAGTGGTATAACCTGCTACATAACATAAATATGTGAACTGGAGTACTGCAGTAAGCAGAGATGTGAGGTGTTATTGTAATAAAGTGTAGAAGTCCCCAGGTCCCTATACAGTGTATGTACACATGAATCACAGATACCAGACACATATATAACCTGTAATGAAGAATAAACCATTGCCAAATGGCAAATATAGTGCTAATTAACTATTAAGCAACGCTAACAGCAGCACAGCTCAAACTTAGTAAGAGTAAGCAATGTGTAGGGGAGCCAATCCAATCTTCTTAGCAGTATACCTCTTTAAGCACTGCAAACCTTAGGTAAGCAGTTGTGCCCATAGCTTAGCTTTTTCAAACCCGGCCAATCATAGAAAAGTGTGGGTTATTGGCCATATTTAAACTACACAGGCGGGAATTCGTTCCATAATTGGTTGTAGCTTCCTACTGCAGGCAGAATGGCTGGTGTGAGTGAAGGCACTCATTTTACAGTGCAGCGCTGGGGCATTCAGGAGTCAAAAATCATGGTATGCCTCCTGGTAAAACACCATGAGGAGAGACTACTGCAGGCCCAGTACCAGGGCTTGCAGTACAAAACAGAGGCCTGGGACAGTCTCGACCATGACCTCACCAGTGCCACAGGTATCCCCCGGACTGGTGAGCAGGTCAGGCAACACCATGCTGACCTGAAGTGGTTGAGTGGGGATGTACTGGAACAGTGGATCCAGGAGTCTCAGCAGATGGCTAATGCCCCAGTACTGAGTAAGTACTCATTCCACTAAGTAGTTAAGAATTGCCTAGCTTGTGTATACTATGGACAGGTATGGCTAAATATCACTGAATTCCTCTGACAGCTGCAGATGAGTAGGCTGTGAACCAGCAAGCCCATGATGCTAGGTTGCAAAGGCTGTATCACGAGGCAGATTAGTAATTAGTCTGCATGTACTGTCATAACAAATAAATATAAGAGCCTCAGAAAGTGTTGTACCAGTAGAAATAAATGTGTAATAGTCTGTGAATAAAGGTATAACCCCTGGAGTGCTTCTGTTTACTCTACTGTCATATGTTGGTGAACTGTTGCATACTATAAATATTACTGTTGTAGTTTAAGCAATGTCATCCACACTGTGGTATACAGATAAAATGTGTATGAAGTCCTGCATAACAATGTTGGAAGTGCCAAGAGGTCAGTCATATTGTACAAGTGAGGGAGACCTAGATAGAAGACAGTAGAAAGCTTTACATATATTCCCTGATAGCACAGTGTACTGTGATGTTAGCTATAATTTTGTCACACTCAGCAGGGGTTTGAATCCTGGGCATGCTACTAAGTTGACTGCATAACCATACCCCACAACTGTACAGATTTTGTAGCAATGTTCAGATAGAAAGCTGTATGCATAATTACACCCAACTGTACAGAATATGCTAGAATGTTCAAATTGAAGGTTGTATACATATTCATACCCCACAACTGTTCCAATCTGTCCAGCATGTCCAGATAAATGGCCCATGCCACCAGCCTGGTTCCACCGTCTCCTGAAAACTCAGTGTGATGATCCAAGAAATGTAGGCAGCTGTCAATGACATATAACTAATAGTCAAACATGTACATAGTCATAGAATGTATATGAAAACAAACCTGTCATTCTAGCACCTCACCCAAAGTGTATTACAGCAATTATCAACATTTGTTGCATTAACACCTGCATCCTGTCATGCCTGTATGTAAGACACAGGTATATAATAATCTATAAACATACCAGTGTACAATATAAGGCCATTGGGTAGTGTAATAATACATGTAAGGGAAAGATCACTGCAGTGACTAAGAATGTTGTGAAACTACAAGGATATATTAGTTGTTAATTGAACTCTCTCTCTCACCCTACCATATGTGCATAATGACCCAATGACACTCCTCAACTGGTATGTGTACACTCCAAACATTTGTTGGGACATATATCCTAATGGTTTATAAATATTCACATCTGTTTCAATGCATGTGCCATGTTAAAATACACCCATATTGGTGGCCTGTTGCCATCAATGAAACCTGCATGCTCTTGCAATGGCCACTGTTGTTCCATATATGCATGTGTTCTGCTTGCTCTGCAACTGTGTTAAATCTGGTGTTTTGGGTTAATGAGAATACCTATGTATGCTGTTAAAACTAATCCTGAATGCTGTTGACTGTCACTAACCCATATCTGTCATAAACCTGCTACAACATAGCTCATATGGGAAAGCCGGTCCCAGTGGACCCACCTGTCCTACTTCAGCTGGCTGTGGCACCGGGCACTAGCACATCTGGGGCCCAGCCTGGGACCTCCTCCTCCTTGGGCCCTGCGCCACCTTCGGGTGGACCCGCTGCAGGGGATGGGGCTCCCCCCCCTTTGAGCAGGTGTAGAGGGGAACCTGTTACCTGTCAACATGTCTGGGCCATGGTGCATAGGGAGCACGATCTAGAGCTTCGAGACCGGCTATGCCACTTGAGGGCTGAGTGGCGCAACTAGAGGGTGAGCCTGCCCCTCCTACACAGCACAGCCACCTTTGGGGCCATGAAGGTGCAATGGTGACTGCCCATGGGTTGGTACCTCAGTCCCACTGTTTCCAGTTGTGGGCTCATGGGCTTGCGACTTCCAAACACCCCCCTGTCCAAGGTGTTTACCCCACACATGTGTCATATACCACCCCTGCATGCATCTTGCTTGTCTTGTCTGTTAACCTACCCAGCCTACCTCCCAAAATATACCTACTGCCCCTCCCCAACATCCCACTCTCACCTGAAAAAAACAAAAGGGTAATCTGTTCCCACAAAATATCTCGCCCCATACATAGCTGTCCATTTTGCATGTGTCCATTGGACATATGTAATCTGGTCAAATTGGCATCACAATGAATATATGTTGTCCTCACCCCTCTCCCAGGGGTTTGAGGGTCCAAATGTACCTCCAAATTCAGTGTATATGCACAGTTGTTGCTAAAGAAGAAAAGGGCAGCTATGGACCTTTCCTATACCCTTCCTGAACATGCCTAGCTATTTCCCCTACTGTCTTACGCTCTTTGTGCCCCTTTTTTCACAACTTTCCTATCAACCCCTTTTTCTTTTCTTTTAAAGAAATTAGCATGGGGGTAAGCGGCAGTAAGCACTTTTAAGCAGCAGTAAGCGGGTTTGCATGGGTTAGTGCAGGGGTAAGCTATGCCTACACGGGTTGAGCAATCCAGAAGCTGAGTGTGAGAAAACATAAGCAGAGGTTAGCAGTTCTTGCCATCGCACAAACCCACGCAAACCCACTTACAACTGCTTAAAAGTGCCTTTATCACTCTGTATACAAAGTGCCATGTTCTGCTCAGCAACAAAATAAACAGCTCTTGCAAGGCTCAAACCAAGGACCTTGCACAACCTAGACAAAGTAATGTACCCCTGAGCCATGACAGATACACAGAAATGCAATGTTCTCAGACACATCTTATCCAGTCTTGTCATGCAAACAGTACAGAGAATGTATACCAACACCTAGAATTCTGTGTGTTTAACTATATTAAAATCTAAACAGATACAACATATCTATATATATATATATATATATAGATATATATAGTTTTACTAACTCTATATACATATATATCATTATATTTGCACGTATGTTCATGCATATGCCTAAATCGACACATATATATGTCTACATATACACAGCACATTACATATGTGTACGCAGATATATATCTATGTAGGTATATACGGACATAGTTATAGATATGTATATATATATATATATATATATATATATATATATATATATATATATATATATATATATATATATATATATATATATATATATATATAGCCATACATCTGTAGATAGCAATGGCAGATTAACAAATACACATATGTCCACATGCACCGTTAATGGGGTTGAGAGGCCCCACACACTATACATCTTGTAAAAATAGGCATCCTCCCACAGCCAAACATGTGCACCCTGCAATATACTACCAAGTACAGTCTGCCTCCCACAGGACATGTAATATGTGGAAGCCATCAACATCCCCAGGATACAGATACACAGGCACAGATATGCAGATACAGATATACATATCTTCCCCGGTAATCAAACTGAAATAAAATAATAAAATAAATATATATATATATATATATATATATATATATATATATATATATATATACATGTGATTGCACATACACACGCAGATATATGTACAGTAAGATACATATGTAGACGGTGCACACAATATGGAACAGCCACTATGCCTACAGTTAGTACCTGAACAACTGGACACTGTATGGGCCACACATACAAATGCCACTCGTTGCCTGCAACATATACCCATAGAAAGGTCATCGGAAAGACACCACACACAGGTTTGCAGAAATGGGAATCCTTTAATTGTGTACTATAACAATTCTATATGCCATGTCATATAGCTGTTCAGATACTGACAACCATATAAACAGAGTACTGCAACTGTGAAACAGTTACACCAATACAGTAGTCTGGAAGGGTTCACAACTGTTGCAGTCCAGGCCAAGCCCTTCAGATTGTACAATAGTGAAGACAGACTGGGCCATAGGATACCAAACAATCAACAGTATGTACTACAGGTATGTAGTTTAGCAGCCTCTATCTACACTCTGTCCAAACTCAGTAGGAGGTAAAGACGTTTTGTGATCAAATGGGTTGTAACTGGTACATAACAAGGCATAACTGACACCATCATGATCACACTGACAAACAGAACAGTCTGTATGTCAGGAGGCAGTAGGCCTGCAGTACCTCAATTCATGTAGGTAATGTCAATATAGGTGAAGTATACGGTACTGTACAGCCAGATTCCTTGTGGCAGCTCACCCCTGATACCCCCACATTTTGTAACAGCCTAGGTCATTTGTGGTGCTCCCCACCTAGACTCAATAATACAGGCCCATATACCACTGTTACATACACTGGCCTCTGCAGTGCATAAGGGCACACATGTATTGTGTAGGTGACACCCACACATATATGGCCCCAGCCCCACTGTGTGTGTGGGGGATACAACAGCAGTGGAGTAATGGCAGCAATGGCAGTGTGACATACTCACAGCCCACTACAGAACAACCCCCAACAGCATGACATATGTGCAAAGCTTGGTATGTAGATGGAGGACAGAGGCTGGTACACAGGCACATATGTGGAACACTGTTACCATACACTAAGCAAGGTGCTGGTGTTACAGGATAGTCTGCTAGGTACAGGTATGTACCCTTAGTCAGGGAACTGAGGTTAGAAACAGAAATGGATGTAGACATGTACTGACAGCACGCAACACACACTGCCATTGTAATATCTGACACAGGACCTGTGTGGTGGACGGACATCACATGATAGGCATTCCTCTGTCCAGTAAGAGGATAGGCCCACAGTAGTGAGCTATGCAGACAGACTGCATTCCAAGGTAGACTTGTATGTACACACGCACACCCTGTAACATCTGTACTATACAAAGCATAACACAACTCTACACACAGTCTGTCTGCAGTTCCTGACCCTCTTACAAATATGTGGCCACTCTGCGTGTGCAGGTTCTCCTGTAAGAGTTATTGCTACCTGCTGTCTGTAACACTGATGCCCATACACAGGAAAGATGTCCATCACACAGGAAATGTAAAGGGACCACGCCCACATGCTGTAGGTATTTATAGTGGGTGTTTGCCATGACAGTGGTAATCAGAAGTAGTACACATGTGTGTGTGTATATATATATATATATATATATATATATATATATATATATATATATATATATGTATGTATGGCTATCTGGATAAGTATATGTACATATATTTCTACCATATGTCCTGGACATGGAGTGTAGCCCTACCCCAGCCCCTATAGTCCCAACATCATAGTGCAAGGGGATGTCAGGTATGTATAGCAGGTATATTACTAGACTATTGCTGCTGTCATTGGGATTGTCTTCACAGACATGGTGTGTGTAGAAGGTGACATCTGCTCTTAACATGTGTGCCATTGGCTACTGACAGGCATCCTAAGGAAATCATTGTAAAGTACCGTCGCTAGCATGTAATGCCCGTGTGGAGTGCAGCAGAGATATTGGCTAATATATGTGGAACTTTGGACACACCCTGTACAGTCCAGAGGTTAACACATAATCCCTTGGTACACATGTGTACCAGGCCTGACAATATGGATGTAGACAGCCATGTAGATGGGTATAACACATAACGACTGGTATACATTTGCCACCATAGGTTTTGGATTCACACACTCCTGTCTGACCTGACGCATAATGACTGCTGGTACAGGGGTGCCATAGACACATACTACCCACTAGATATTGACATACATCTGTACAGCATCCCACTGCTCTGTCTGACATACATGACTTTTAAGGAAGGCCTGGCAGCAGTACATCTAGCAAGTATCTGCACATGAAATCTCACTGGGTAAGTACACTAGGCTGCTAGGCATGTAGCAATGCACTGTGCAGGCTACAGGCAGACTGTCTCAACACTGGCCTACATCTCGTATGGCGGAATGCACATGTACCTGCATATATAGCAGGCTCAACAGCCATGTCACAGCACAGGGTAAGATACACCTGTGTGAAAGTGCATATCCACAACCAACGTGAACACAGCCACAGCCACATATGGTAAGCTAGCATATTATTACAGTATATGGACTATCTGTTCTACACCATCCTCATATACGCCATTCACAGAATGACCCTACATATGCTGGGCTGCTACACAGTTTGGTCTGATGGCTGTCTGTGGTATGGGACATGTGTGTGTATGGCCCTACAAACTTGTACGGCAAAATGGTACCATACAGTGGGGCAGCATGCAACATCAGATAGAAGGGGAGCTAGAACAATGATATCTACCGCAGTCTGTACACAGGCTAATGTACATATTAACGATACACACACTGCCAACATTCACCCTCACTACACAGACCTCAGTACTGTACAAACATCCACAGAATGTCCATGTTATGTCATGAAATATAACCCCTACTGTACATGACATGTGTAGCAATCTCGTATATCACTGGCTTGTTATCAGATATGATGACACTATTTATGGTGTACAGCACATATGCACCACTTCATGCATGACATACGTACAACGTTGACAGAGGTATGGCTGACAGCACATACACAGGGCCAGTATAGACATGTTGCTGTGATAACCTCATAAATTTACCATTGTAACGGGGTTTTTTTGCAACATATGTCCTATCTGGGATATGAAGTCAGTAACTGTCACGGCCTTCACCATCTACAGACTGCAATCCTCACACTACCTTCTGCATTCCACAGATAGATGCACTGTGGCTAACACATGAAACCAAATGCACAACACTGCCCAGTCTGCAGATGACCCTGCAGATAGGGATTCCTCATATACATGCCACTCACATGGCAGGTATTGTGACATGTACGACAGGCAAATCCAGACAAACACTGTTAAACCAACATTACTCCAAATGCAGTATAGCAGCACTTACAGTTTGTAGACAGGTCAGGAACATCCCCCTCTTGTTTGTTGCCCTCTTTCCACAGTGTATGTTGTTGGAGGTAAATCACCAATCCATCTGAGATGCTGTTTGCCAAACAACAGATCTAGTTCCTGCTCACAGTGACTGAAAAGGGTCAACACCACCATGATCTTCCTAGGTATTGGAGTGTGTTTCCATGCATTTGGCTATAGGGATGTTACCACAGGTGTACTACATTCAATCAGCTAGGGGAAGGCTGCAATTTGTGCTGAGGCCATCAGCTGATCATGAACATCACTTAAAATACACATGCTGCTGTCTAAGCAAAGCAGGTGTGGGCCTCCACATTCACCAGAGATGGGGTGGGGAGGCAGACAGAGGCAAATACATGTCAGGGAGGGGTGGGAGAGTAAAACTGAAGCTTGTTTGTGTCACACACCTACCAGCACAGGGTATCAAACCCCCGACAACTATGTAGTGTTATCACGGTTTGATGCAGTTATTGGATGTGCCACATGGGTTACCTGCTGTGGAGAACTCAGAACATATATGTGATGGTGAGTGACATCTGCAACAGGCATACGGTAGATATACAGTAGGTCCAAAAATCTGTGGTGATGCCAGCAAGAAATAACAAACCAAAAAACAATAAAAACCACTGGGAGCCCCCAAAGGAGGAACGTATCCTATAAATGAAATAGTCTGGTTGGAGTAAATGAATGAATTTAATGACTCCACGTAACACAAACACTGGTACATTATGTACCAGTGTTTGTGTTACGTGGAGTCATTAAATTCATTCATTTACTCCAACCAGACTATTTCATTTATAGGATACGTTCCTCCTTTGGGGGCTCCCAGCGGTTTTTATTGTTTTTTAGATATATAGTAGGTGGCATACACATGCCGGTCTGCATGAACAGGTGCCAACGTCAACACAGGCATACTCACACAGGGGCACACACACACTTTGACACACTTGGCAGGGCCAGGAGTGCAACTCATCACTAGTGGGATTTCCACAACACATCAATGTGCAGGTATCACATGCACCACATGGGTCATACGGGGGTCCTATGGGCAAGGAGTATGAGGAGGTGTCAGACATCAGACAGCATGCTTCAGTATGCCCTGGGGGGTTGTACTGAGTGTGGATGTGGACATATGCACCATACAACACACACACGTAAACACACAGGGTGCAAGTTCTGACATGCATGGGTGCATGTCTGCATGGGTCCGTGGTGGTCAACTATGCCAGCAGGCTGCACAAGGGTAGGCGATGGGTATACCTTGGCATCAGGCCACATGACAATGGTCTGCATTGTGGCTCGGGCCTATAGTTTCTGCATTTGCCCACACAGGTGGGTATTGCATCCCCCATCCAGTCACCTGGGTGACTATCGTGTGTGGCCAATGCTTTCAATCACTTGCCATGTATGTGTTCCTTAGTCCATGACATGGATGGTGTCTGGGATGTGCACACCTCCTACATGCATGTACAGTGACATGTACTACTGTACCTGGGATGTCTGGCCCATGTTGTGAACACAGATTATCATCAGATGTGAAAGTCTTGCCCACCTGTGGCAGGAACGGTTATGGGCAGCAGGTTTACCCTGCACCATTGATAGCATGCTAACAGCATTCCCTGTTGTCAGTGTCATCTGTCCATACAGGGCATGTTGTCAGGCATGGTATGTCCATTGGGGGTCACATGTAAAGGCACTATAGGTGGTGCAGGTGTCCATTGGGGAACATGGTGGAGGTGCACTGTCTGCATGTATGTGCATATTGGACAGATGGGCAGGGTGACATGCCCTCTGTAGCCCACTGCTATCACTGCATAGTTACTATCAGTGGCCAATATGCAGTGTACTACCCACATATTGGCTGTTGCCTAGCATGTGTGTGCGTATGACACATGGTTTGAGTGTGTGCTCTGGGTAATAGTGGGGTTGTTAACTGTGATTGGCTGGCCTTGATGTCACATGTATGGGTATGGCTTTGCATCCCAGCCTCTCAGCTAATTTGTATCTGTTATCCCTGTATTTTTGACATTGTGATATATAGTAGGGCCACCATAAAAGAAATAGACAAAACCCCTCCACATTGCACTCACCTCTACACAGGATACAAGTTACAAATTAACACACACACAACTGTCATGTTTGGGAGTAGAATCCCCACCTAATTAGTTTATTACACTACAGCACTACGCAATTATAGTACACACCACGGACATTACTGAAGTACTTTTTCTCCAAAGGTATATTTCACAATGAATGACATCAGCAGGATTACCAAACAAGGGTATGTCAACTGTCATGCGAGTGACTAGCCTAAAATGCATTGCTCTCTACACAGACAGTGAGACACACACAAAACATCCACAAACGACATGTGTGGGTATTGAACCCTGATCAAGGCCTATATCACTCTACCACATGGAGCAGTTATTGGTTGCACCACAGGGATTACTACAGAACTTTTTCCACAAAGTTGTATTTCACAATGAATGACATCAGCAGGATTGCCAAAGTAGGGCATTTGAAATGTACTACGAGTGAGTAGCCTATAATGCATTGCTCCATACACAGACATTGGAACACACACAAAACATCCAGAACTGCCATGGGTGGAGATGGAACACTACCACAGTTCTAAATCACACTACACCAGTACGCAGTTACAGGACGCACTGGTGTATTTCTAGGTGGGTGACATCAGCATCCTTGCCAAAGTTGAGTATATGAATTCTAAGGAGTGTGAGTACCCTAAAAAGCATTGTTCTCTACTTAGGCAACGACAGACAGAAACACACGGATTCACACATATACACACACACAGTTGCCAGGTCTGCGGTTGGAACATCTACCTAAGTACATTATCACACTACAGAAGTACACAGTTACAGGATGTGCTACAGTGATTACTGGGTTATGACTTTTCCAGAGGTGTATTTCTAGGTGAGTGACATCAGCAGCCTTGCTGATGTTGAGTATATGATTTGTATGGAGTGTGAGTAGCCTAAAAAGCATTGCTCTCTATTCAGTCAGACATAGACACACATTAACACAGTTGGCAAGTCTGGGGTTAGAACAGCTATCTAATTACTTTATCACACTACAGCAGTATGCAGTTATAAGACACGCTATGGAGATTACTGGGTTATGACTTTCGCAGAGGTTTATTTCTAGGTGAGTGACATCAGCAGCCTTGCCGACGTTGAGTATATGATTTGTACAGAGTGTAAGTAGCCTAAAAAGCATTGCTCTTTATTCAGTGAGACACACACACACAGTTTGCAAGTCTGGGTTTAGGACACCTACCTAATTACTTTATCACATTATAACAGTACGCAGTTACAGGATGCGCTATGAAGATTACTGGACTATAATCTTCCCAGAGATGTATTTCTAGGTGAGTGACATCAGCAGCCATGCTAAAGTTGAGTATATGAATTGTACGGAATGTGAGTAGCCTAAGAAGCATTGCTCTTTTACTTAGACAGACACACACAGATTCACACACACAGTTGCCAGGTCTGGGGTTAGAACACCTACCTTACTACTTTATCACACCACAGCAGTACGCAGTTACAGAATGCTCTATGGAGACTACTGGATTATGAGTGACATCAGCAGCCTTGCCAAAGCTGAGTATATGAATTGTACGGAGTATGAGTAGCCTAAAAAGGCATTGTTCTCTTACTCAGTCAGACACACACAGATTAACACACAAACACACACAGATGCCAGGTCTGGGGTTAGAACACCTACCTTACTACTTTATCACACCACAGCAGTACGCAGTTACAAAATGTGCTATAGAGACTACTAGACTATGATTTTCCCAGAGGTGTATTTCTAGGTGAGTGACATCAGCAGCCTTGGCAAAGTTGAGTATATGAATCATATGGAATGTGAGTATCCTAAAAAGCATTGCTCTCTACACAGTCAGAGAGACACGCACACAACCACACACTCACACAATTACCTAGTCTGGGGTTAGAACTACTACCTAACTAGTTTATCACTACAGCAGTATACAGGTATGTGGCACGCCATGGAGATTACTGAGCTAAACCTCTCCCAAAGGTGTATTTCACATTGAATGACCTCAGCAGGCTTGTCATAATACTGCTATGGGGAAGGCAGTGTGTGCATGGGCCATAACCCATTCATGTAGGGGTTGACATTCCACATGTGGGCACACACGGGGTGATATTTCACAGGTACGTGTATACTGCTACGAGATGACTACTTCCTTGTACAGTCATGTTGCACAGCTGACACATGCACCACATAGTGTGTCATGTTGACAGATACTGGTGGCTAGTATCTGCAGTGAGTGACATCTGCACCTCGTGTTTGGGGCCCTTTAGATGTGTGCTGGGTGGAACAGGCCCGGATGGCTCCTTGTCACGGTCACCCTCTTCCACACATCTATGTCCATTTATCTTTGGCTTATTATAGTGTGTTGTTCATACATATATGTCTATTCCTATCCACTGTGTGTGCAAGGCAGGAGTGGTGCATACTGACATGTGTCTGCACTAAGAACTGCGACTGCCAGATATGTCTGTTCCACTGGTGTTTGCAGGCATGGCCTTCATGTGTTTAAGTGTGTGAGCATGCCCAGTATGACTTTTCAGTATGTTGCTGAGTGACATTGCCTTCATTCCTCTGTGTGTGTGAGCATGCCCCAGTATGGCCATCTGTATTGCATGTGTGGATCAAGTCCAGGTAGTTTGTACTGCGGTGCTGACCTTTGTGTTGTACACCAACAGGTAGCATGCTGTGTCTGCAGGGTATCCATCGGTCATTTGGCATTGACTGTTTCTACATTTCTGCATAGCGGGGGGGGGGGCACCTGACTGTTTCTACATTTCTACACAGGAGTGGGGGGGCACACCTGACTGTTACTATAAGTATACGTTGGATGGGGGGGCACACCTGACATGTTTACACATTTGCTAGGACTGTACTGGTATGTCAGGTACTCCATGTCAGTCTGTAGTCTTACCTATCATGCTGGCTAGAGGCATACCAGTGTACTACAGATCTTAGCTTTAATTACCTACATATTAGTTTCTGACTTTGTAGCCTTAACAACTTACATCTAATTGCCTGGCCTGCTGTAGTCTGTCTGTGCAGGCTTGGGGGAAGGGTTACCCAGAGGGCTCATTCAGAGGCCATAGTACAGCATTTGTTTGTGTTTATCTACACCTGTCCTGCTGGCTGAGACTGTTGTTGGGTATGTGAACCTTCCTGACTGGCATGTGTGGGTTTTATGGACACACATGTCACTCAGCCCATTTCCTGCAGTGGGATTTATCACCCTGTGTAGTACTGGCTACTAAGGTGACTCCAGCATGTGTTACAGATGTCATGGTACCACTATGTGCGTCTACTGTCTGCTACCTTAACATTCGGCCACCCAATTCCCTTGCATGCTCACATCCATACCATTGCTACAGGTAACAACACATTCTACTCCATTTGGCAATTGGTAGGTTGATTGACTTACCTTGAGGGTGTGCCAGACTTGAGGATGGTGCTGGAGGGCTGCCTATGCTGGATGCACATAGTACACTCCCTATACATGGTTGAGCACAGGTAGTGTCATGTTTGGCATCCCTTTTACTGTCTGTGTGTCAGAGAGAGGTGTAATTCCCTGGGTCCTTACGATGTCAGTGTATATGCTATGCGTTGCCTCTTTGCCAAGGCCAGGGCATACTAGACATGCCTCCTTCTGCCTACTGGGGCAGGCTCAGGTTGTTCCTCCTCCGAGTCACTCTGTGCCTGTACAGGCCTTGGCATTGGTGGACTGTGTGGCCCTGCCCCATGCTGTTCCTGCTACAGCTGTTTCCGCAGGATCATATTGTGTAACATAGCACATACCATAACAATTTGGGTACATGTAGCTGGTGAATACTGCAAGGCTCCACTGGATGTGTCTAGACACTGGAACCATGACCTGAGCATCCCAAACACATGCTCTATTATATGTCTGGCCTGTGCATGTGCCTCATTATGGCGTTGTTCAGGTGTGTGCATATTTCTGATGGGTGTCATCATCCACGGCTCCAGTGGGTATGCAGCATCCCCCACTAGGTGACCGTAGGGGATGTCCATATTGGCAAATCTGTGGTACAGCTGCATCAGATGCCATATGTGTGAATTGTCATAGCTTCCAGTGCAGCCAGCACACACATTCATTATAATGCCCTGGATATCACATACGACCTAGCAGTTGATGGAGGGGATGCCTCTGTGGTTGATGTAGGCCTACCCTGCTCACTGGGTGGTGCTTTGATGCATAAGTGCATGCAGTCTATAGCACCCACTACCCTAGGGTATTCTGCTATTTGGTGGAAGTGATGCATATTGCTGGTCAACACCTCACATGTGTTGAGGTAATATACGTGCTGACATGGCATCCAGGAATTGGTGGAATACTCTGGATGCTGATGCCTGTGAGATCCCCATGATATCCCCAGTTGTACTTTGGGAGGTATCTGTGGCTAGTATACCTAGGCCTACACATACCTTGGTATCCACTGGGATGGGTTCTCTTCAGCCAGTTTGATGTGTCCGGTGTGGCAAAGCTCAACAATTTGCTGTAGGAGGTCTCTGTCCACCCTATAGCGCTCCACTATCTCCAGCTCATGTAGCCCCTGGTAGGTTACCCTGGGTCTGTACACTCTTCTCTGTCTCCTCACTGTGGGTTGTTCGGCAGTATTCACATCCTCACCACTCTCAGCCTCTTGCACATGTTGTTCTATGTTGCCTGCTGCAGCCCTTCTCATTTTGTAGGTTTGTTTGTTAAAATTTCCCTGCATGTATACACTGATGGTGTAGAGTGTGGAAAAATCAGAGGGGAAGGTGTTTGCTTAGTTTATAGTAGTGTTCTGGGCTGGGCTGGTCTGCTAGCTGTGTAATTGACTGATTCTGATACATTTCACCTGTCAGCTCAGCTAGTTCTCTTTGATTACCTTCGTACTGCTGTTTTCCCTTCCCATTGCCTCCCTGTTTAAGCCCGTGTGCGCACCGCACAAATGGAGTGCTCAAATGTGAACACAGCTGCTATTTCCTGGTTTAACTTCTTTTTTCTTCCTGTAAAACCCGGTGTGCGGCACGTACACCCGCTTACAATTTGGAAAGAGTGCTAGGCAGTTCTAGACACACCCCTAGCTTAGCTGTGCTAATCTAGGAGCAATCCCGAGCCACACGGCTCCAATCCACTTACAGAATGCCTGACACACACCCCCATGATGTCACCTATATCCTAGTCTTGCACCCAGCTATTTATACTCTTACATTCTTGGGACCTGCTCACACCCTGGGGAAAACTGGGATTCACTATCCTTCACCTCATTTGCATAGGATTGCCTGCTAATGCATAGTTACATGCCCCACACTGAGCCTCCCCCCTTAGCAACCAATACTCACTGGCCAGGTTGTCTTCTGTCTGCCATTGACTTGCATGGCAGACTTCTGCTTGTAGTTAGAATGCTTGCTGCCCTATGCTTAAACAGGGGAGATCGGTGAAATATAATAAAAAGTTTTTTTGTTTTGTTTTTTTGAACATTTTGCAATGCTAATGGCCTTATACTTGGCCCTTGGCATGCTTCCTCAATGATATGCAACCTTTATTTGGAGCTGTCATAGCTCTGTTTTGGAGTTTGCAGTACCATACTCGGTTACTAACCGAGTACATTTCTGCATATCACCCTAGTCCTGCACGTCCTGATTCCTGCTTCCTGGATGGCAAATTTACCTCATTTGCATGGTTTTCACCTGCAAATGGGATGATTTGCATATGGGGGCTGGAGACGTGCAGTACTAGTGCTACAGCGCTCGCGCACGTCAGATGTGCATGTACATGGATCGCTCAGCTGCCATATCAGCAAAATTTAATCTAACACTAATCATGCATGCCATGCAAGCTTTTGAGAATCTGGGGGTATATCTATGCACATTGAAATACTGACTCATCATATATCATATTGTTCTTTCTGCTCCCTTCTATACATACTTACTAAAACTGTAAGCAGTACTTACTACCTTTGTAAAACTATCTAAAACTGTAACTTTTGTCCTGCAAAACCTGGTAACTATTGGGAACCAAACTCTGAATATATTTGTCTAAACCCTTTCACTGAACCCTTGTAAATATTACTCAAAACTGTATCTTAGTCCTACACTGCAAGTTTAGCTATAGTTAACAAAGTAAAGAATAACTCTACTTGGTAAATACATTTTACTCGATTACTTGTTTTGTATGTATATCTCTAATTGTATAAATGTATATATATATCTAATTGTATAAATGTCTTCTTAATTGTGGAGCTTTTCTTCCCAGGCCTACACTGAAAATGGACCTGGTCCAGTTCCCAGTTAACAAGTATAAAATAAATAAAAATATTCCATATAACATTTGGCATATTGAAATAAGTGAATTTCATCCAACAACTTGCAATGAAATATACACAGAAAAGTTGCCTTGTGGGGTGATACAAATATGTTTTGTAGGCAGCACTGTACACTGCTATCGTGCCCGCTCACTGCATTAATGCATACTGATTAACTCTATACCTTTTAATTTATGAATATTAACAAGCAGAGTGGTAACATTCAAAAATCCAAGATGACAGAAAGTCAGTCTGTGATGGGTAGGGTATATGGGGAGTTTACATGTTACTCCACAGGAGTGTTGCTGTACTTTTATATTTGTTCATCATAAAACCTTGAGACAATTCCAAGACAACTTTCTTGGGATGGCTACCTACCCAAGTATTCACAAAGTGCCCTGTTCTAAGAATTGGCCTCTGTGAATCCTCTTGCATTGTAAGCTACTGGAAAAAAATTGCAGTGTCAGTTACAAATTCTGAAATCTTCACCAACTTTTCAATGTCAAAATACTTAGAACTTTTACATCGGTGTTTAGGTATATGCCAGTATAACATTAGTTAGTATCCAAGCAGCCCATTATGCCATGATAAGCTATGTCTAGTGCAGAGTGATGTACCTATAGAGACTGATAACATTGACAGCCCATGATAGATAGACCATAGGCCTAAAAAAACTTAAAACATACAAATGGAGTTGGACTCAGGCAGGTGGGGAGTCAAGAAGTGTATGACACGGACAATGTACATGGCATAATAAATCCATTTGTGAGTCACTCCTTTACACACGGGATAAGACTAACATTTCAATTTAATTAAGCAGCCTTTATTTTGGGTACTAATACTGCATGTGTGACCATTTTTTTCTTATTATGCAAGAGGTATTACAATTAACATATATAGGATGCTATGGGGAATACCACCTTTATTTTCTCAGCAGTTCTGTTTGTGGCTTGCTCCAATGTCACAAATTACATCAGGAACAGGTAATGAGGATCATTTGCATGAAATTTTCCAGAATTTCACTACCTACACTTATTGTAATGAATATTCTGGGTCTATATCACGTCATCAAACTGTCACTTCAAAGAACAGCATTTCATCAGAAATGCCATTAATCAAATTCCCCTCATGTGGGGGCTACACCCCCACCCCCCTGGTAATTATATATACCAACTGCAAGCATGCACTACAGTGGAGAAAGGGCAAATTTCCCAGTCTTCATTGTACCACAATCTCAGTTTGAATAGTTCAACAAATTATATGTTCAATGTAATTACACTGAAAATGCTGTTCGATTAACTAATTTCTCAGTAGAATGATAGGGATCTGAATATTCACTATGCTTACAGTGCTGGCATAGCAGCAGGCCATTTAGGTATACTCAGCAGGGGAAGCGCCAGGTTTATATTTTAGTTACCTTTCCTGGGTAGCAGGTTACCTGGAATGCTGCTCAAAATGTTTTGGATTACAGTTTAAAGAGTGATGAGAAGCTTATAAAATGCCAGATATTCAAGCTATTTTAACAGATCTGGCAGGTCTATATCAGGACTGCTTTTTCAGGACTGTACTAACTAAAATCCTTAAATCATAGTGGGATTCAAAAGGAGTTGTACCTGGAGTACTATACCCTAAGCAATAACTCCACACCTGTATTAAAAAAGGGGCTACAGGATTCCTAAAGCCATATGGCTAATGAAAAATGCCAGTGTCCTATACCAACTCTAAAAAATAGGACCTGTGCATACTATGTGGCAATACTTATAATGTTAATGCGAGTATAAACCTAAGTAATGGAGTTGCCCATTGAAGTGAGCAGACCTCTGTTATGCAGATGCATCTTCACATGCATGTTGGAAGTGGTATGGCAGCCATAATCGGATGTGCCATCCAAATGCCTGTTGCACCAGGACTGACATATAGGTGAAGATATACTGAGACAAAAGCTAAGTAAGCTCAGATTGGGGGGGGGGGGGTCTGCATGAATGTGGGGTTATGTGTTTTGAGAATCATCCTCTTCTTACTCTAGGGATAACACAAGACACTTTTCTTTCCTTAAAATTCTCTCATGCAGAGCAGGCCTACACATGCTTCCCATATATTATCAGATATTATTGAACATGCATGACAGAGTTTTACTTGTCATTCATACATTATCAGGTCTAACATGCAGGTATTGTTGTAGGAATAGCTGATGTCAGGGAACTTCACCAGCTACACAGCAGGTTAGGCAGTATTTAGTACACCAGAAAAATGTAATAGTATCCTTTAACATAGCACATTTCTGAATCTCACCATCTCTCTCTCTCTCTCTCTCTCCCTTACATAGCTCATCATTCATTCATTTTCAGTATTGGTGGACATTCAGGTTTAAGTTATTATATGTTGCCCCACACTAGGACTTATGCCCAAGAATAGAGATGGACTTTACTTTAAGATAAGAGATGCAGGATGGCAGAGGTCCTCTGCAATGCTATTCCAAACATTTTGGAATCCTGCCCTAACTTAGTTATGAACAATCTTAGTAAGAGATAGTGTTACTCTGAGGCTAACCAAGCAAGCATCTTCAAGACCTCAAATGCCTGTCAATGTCCATGGCATAATAGGGTGGAGCCATGACTGCAACCTAGATATACTGCACTTGTCTATTGTCATAGGCACTGAAGGAGTCAGAATGAGGAAAGGAGAGAGTATTTACTCAGCATGTTTAGCCCATGGATGGGATTGGAGATCTGTATGTATACAAGGTATGCCCAAGTCGATACCAGGGCATGTGTTCCTTGCTGCAGGCAGACTACATTCCATTCAGTAGCTGGAACGAAGAGGGCAGGACCAAGCTGGTAACATGGATGCTGATACCTGTGATGTTATACTTGGAAATTTCTCTTCTCTGCACATTGAAAAAAAAAATCTCAGTTCCTGATTCCATGTATCATGCCTTTCTCCAGGATACTGCCCATATTAAAAGAGAGAATGGTAGTCTTAGAGGTAGTAGAACACAGCTAAGGTAATTTTCATCTTGGAAAAGAGTGCCCACCTGTAGGATCATGACAAGATTCACCTGGACTCCCAAGCCTCCTTCAGGAGGATGGAAAGGGTATGAGGAGCAGAAAATGAATGGACTGATGTGGACTATGAGAAATTCCAGTGGCAAAAAGTTAGGATGCCAAAAGAAAAAAAAAATAAAATAAATACTCAGTGCTTCATGCTTCTGTTTCTCAACATCTGGTGGTATTGCTATAAAAGGGCTATTAGTCCATCCATTTCTGGGACTAGCATGCTATGGCAATTCCAGTCTGGCTCCCAAGAACGCAGATATTCAAATCTAGTGCTGCAACCAGGTATTGGCAGTGTTACTGTTTTAGTGCAGCCCCATTTATTCTGTTACACAGGTCAACTTATAGTATAAGCCTAAACATGTGCAGTAACAGAGGTGCAGGCTACACATTTTCAATGTTCTTGTATGCCTACGGTTATTCTGATGAATTACTATACCAAGCATGATAGCTTTCAAGCAGTTCATCTCATATTATCTTTATAGTTTAATAATGGCCTTATCAACACTTAGACTCCCCTGACTTATCCCTGGAGCTTTCATTTTATTTTCACTTTCCATTACTCAGAAAGCAGTAGGCACAATGCTTGCATTTTTCATTAAACCATTTTTAGCAAAGCACATTTACATTTGCCACAATACATCTGAAATAGTTTTCCCAAGCTTGCTCAGTGAAGGCAACAAATTAATGCAGATTTTCTCTGTAGCTTCTTTGAGGAATGAGTGCGAAATATTCAGATTTTGTATCTTATGAAGTAAAATGGTGCTAGCAAATTCCATGTGTGATGGATTAAGGCTTTTAACATAACAGTAAAAAATGCAGACAATGTTTGTAATGAGCTATCTTAAATCCTGAAAATGTGACCAGGATTCATAAACATATAGTGCATTATAAGCCACAAGTTAGTACAACAAAGAAGTTTCACAGCAGCTGCATTATTGAAAGCCAGGCGCATATGAAGTCAAAGATACTGGTATGTATCTATGCAACAGGACACATTAAAAGCATTGTTATGAGCACCAATGTCTAGCAATAGTTATATAAAACTAGAGTGCAGCTCAGAGATATTGCAGCATATGTACCAAAGTGAGAAGTAGGCAAATGACACGCAGTATATTAGCACAACTGTAAACTTCTCTTATCTTTGCAGAAAAATGAGCCATGGTATATTTTGTCACATCATGCTAGTTCTTGATGCATAACTATTTTCACAGGCTTCATGACAGAGAAACAGAATGTCAGGGATACCACTTCCATATAAATTCCTTTTTATCATTAATTTCATAGGTTCATAGAAGGTTACTAGGCTAACGGCCCTAGAGCTCTTACAAGTGTAGCCATATTCATCACGAGTTGCCCCAACTGTTGGTGGTTAGGTGAGTGAAGTTTGTAGAGGTAAGGGTCTAGCGTAGTTAATACTGACTTCATCTGCCCAGGAGGGTCATGAGGACCACACCAGTAGTGAATTTGCGGTCATCCTTCCATTGATGTAGACTGCATTTGAAGAGGGTCAGGGAGGAGCTTACTTTAACATAAACTGTGAGCTTGATCCAGAGACGTAGCAGTCTCTGAGAGATGCATCTATCTCTCCAGCATGACCTGTTTATTTCATAGGATAGGTTAATATCCCTGGAGTGAGTGACCCTCATGCAGTTTGATTTATGAATGTGTAGCATTTAAATCAAGCCCAGGTCAGAGACTACCCTGTAAGCCAGGCATAGGTCACCACTTAGCAACCTGTAGGAGAAAAAATACAGTGATGGGGCTTTCAGTCTTTCTGTGTAAGACTTGTTTTATGCACCCTGTAATTTCTCAGTGAAAAACTTCTGTGGTCTCTCCAATTGTTGCAGGTGTCTGGTGAGGTACAAGCAAAAGGGAGCATTGTACTCATTTATTGGTCTGATGAGGACCGAGTATAATGGAATTATAATAACACATTTAGATCAAGATGTGAAGCCTTTACTTATAAGATATGCCACATAGAAGGATTTCCTTACTACTGTGGATGCATGCTGGTCAAAGTTCAGATTGTTATCAACCTGAGTACCCAGATCAAGTACCACTGTGTATATTATCAGGGGGTGCTGTCTATAATGTAACTAGCAGGGATGTCAGCTTTTTCCAAAGGGAATGATAATGCATTTTTTTCAATTTAGCTTTAACCCATGGCTTTGGTACCATTATTTGTCTGTGTTAAACCTGCCTGCAGTATATTAACATTGTTGGGAGACTTGATAATTGTTCCCAATTTAGAATCGTCCGTGGACTTGGTCATCTACAGGCTGTCAATGTTTTCCTGGACTTCTGAGAAATAAATTCTGAACAGTAAGGAGCCTAGCACAGAACCCTGTGGCATGCCACTGGTGAATGGTCATTTGTTAGAAGTGAAGTCACCCATTTTGATAGTATGCATCCTGTCAGTGAGCCAGTTGGCTATCCATCTGGGAAATGTAGGGGTTAATTCCCAGTTGGGAGAGTTTCTCTATAATACCTGAGAGGGGGATTGTGTCAAATGCCTTGACTATGTCATGATAGGTGGTATGTACTGTCTTTCCCTCTTCCAGGACCATGTTTAAAAGGCATGATCTACTTTTAACAAATCCAATCTGGGTTCAGCCCAGTATTTGGAGATTATTTATGTCCTTGTTAATAAGGTCCATAATGATTCTTTCCATGGCTTACAGATGAGGTTAGTCAAACTTATGGGCCTTTAATTCCCAGGATTTGATGACAGACCCCCTTTGTGCAGAGGGATTACTGTTGCTGGCCTCAATTCTGCCAGAACATAGCCAGTTTGTAAGCTGTGGTTAAACATGAATCCCAGCAGGTCTGCTAGGTCATGTTCTATTTTGTTTAAAAGGCAATCAGGGATGTTGTCTGATCCCATTGATGCTGTATTTTTGGCCTGGAAGAGCATAAAGATGACCTGCTCTCTTGAGATAATAGGCTGAGGAATGGTGGCAGGTATGTTTGGGGGATGACTGGGGGGGGGGGATTTGCTCCAAATCTGGCAGCTAGCAGATTGGCTATTACATCCAGTTGAGTATGAGTGGTGCCATCCACAACCAGATCAGCACATAGCTGGGTATTCTCTTTTAGATTTTAGATGTAGTGAAAGAATGCTTTGTGATTATCTTTAGCTGGGGAAGCTCTTTTACTTTGTAATTAGCTTTGGAAGACTTGACAAGCTCTCTAATTTGTTTGTTTAAGCTAAAGAGAGATCACTTCCTGTGCTGAGCCACTTGCATCTTGTTCTTGGACATTAGTTTCTTTCTCTTGTTGTATAGCCTGTTTATACTGGGGTCCACCAGGGTGGCTTGTTTTTATGGCAAGACCTGCTTTTAATCCAGTCAAGTACTGATGATTCTATACAACTGGTTAAGTGGTTAAGCAGGGTATTGGTGTACACCTGTGCATTGGACTCCATGTTATCTTCATTCAAGGGAACTTTGAAACTTCTTATGCAATCGCTTAGTAGGAAGTAATTTGTCTTTGAAAAATTCTTAAGCATTTTTGAGCCTGATGGGGTATCTGGTCCTACAATTACATCAAACGAGACTGAATTATGATCCGATCTTACCAGGGATGTCATCATATGGGGTGGGATGCAATGCTCTCCCAGGTTACTGTGTGCTATGTCCAGGAAATCTGAGCCTCTTGTGGGTGTGTTGACTAGCTGTTCCACAACATTTGCATTGACAAAGTCCAAGAACCTCTGAGCCAGCATGTTTGTGGTCATGTATGTTTCCTAGTTGATGATAGGATAATTAAAATCACCCATGAGTAAGATGTTGGGCTGTATGGCAAGTGACTCCAGTAAGTCCAAGTATGAGGTATTCTTTTCCTATTTCATGGTGGGGGACCTGTAGCTAACTATGATGTGGTAGGAAGCTTTGCCTATAGTTAATTGGACATGGAGTAGCTCAAAATAGTCATATTGCTTGATCAGTCTAGAGGTGTACTTATCCTTAATGAAGATGGATACAGTTCCTTTTCTGGTTCTTTCATGCTCAGTTTCTGATCTGAATGTATGGAAGGCATTGCAACCCTGCATGGCTGGAGTGCATTCCATGCCACTGAATCATGTCTCTGTAACTGCACAGATGTCAGCATCTTCCAAAGTAAGGAGTACTTCCATGGAGTGCAGCTTCTTGTTTAGACTCCTAGCATTAAGCAGCAGTGTCTTGAGTTTATCTAGAGAAGATTTTGTTATGTTTGTGGGTTGGTTATTTTGAAACTGCCTAAAAAAGGCATGCTAGGGGTGGTTAATACCTTTTCCCAGCATCTGAAAGACTAGAGGAGATAGGTGCAGACCATCTCTGGCAAAGCAGCATGGCCTGTCAACCAAGTATTTCCAGGCTAACACATAGTGGATCCCCTTGGACTAACACCAGAAGCTAAGCCAATTGTTAGTCAACCATCTTTTGTTTGTATTGCAGTGTCATCCTTGGAGAAGGTAGAATGCTGCTTAAGACTAGACTTACACCTGCCTGTGACACATAATTTGAGAGCTCAGTCATGTCTTTCTTCATATAGACCAGTGAGGTACGTTTCAAGTTATTCACCCCCTCATGGACTATGACAGAGTCATACTGGTACTTGTGGCTGAGTGACTTGAGTGCTTGAATAACTTGATCCTGGCACCTGACAGGCAGTGAAATTTAACCCACTCCTTATCCAGCCTGGTGAGGCGAACATCCATGTATCTCACAATGGAGTCACCCATGACCACACCTTATAGACTTATTCGTTGAGACACTGGTGTGTGTGTGTGTGTGTGTGTGTGTGTGTGTGTGTGTGTGTGTGTGTGTGTGTGTGTGTGTGTGTGTGTGTGTGTGTGTGTGTGTGTGTGTGTGTGTGTGTGTGTGTGTGTGTGTGTGTGTGTGTGTGTGTGTGCGCGCGTGTTATGTGCTGTGGTTGGTTTTTTTTGCATTATTATGTGTATAAGAGGCTTCTGTTTGGGAGGCCTCTGATCCTTTGGTAAGTTACTAGTGAGTAACTTCACATATGTGGATATATGTGTTGTGTCCTTATTTATTGTGGGAGGTTTGTTGATTTTAAATCTTTTCTTGAACAAAGGGAAGCCTTATGGCAAATTAGATTAAATTCAGATAAAGTTTCAGGTCTTAATGACATGGTGAATATTATATGCTTTTTAAAAAATAGGAGAGTATATACAGATAAAATATGACATATTTAAGATGTAATGTTTGTATAGTTTTAGGGCTTTAAGAGGTTGGTGAAATGTTTCATTGATTAATTGTGTAATTGAAATTATTTAATCTGAACGTGATTATTTAAACTGAGTGAAAATGTTATGCTTTTGTATTCTAATGAAGTCTTTTTGATGAAAGTGGCTAATAATCTGAGTGGACACTAATATAGTGCTGTATTTTTCTTGATGACTTCTGCTGTACAAGGTTTTTGTTTTTTGGTCATTTCTCAAATTGGTGGTTTTGGTGTATGTGGGTATACGTGTTGTGTCCATATTTATTGTGGGAAGTGTGTGTATGCTGAGGTGCTGACAATCTGGCATTCAGTTTGTCCTTATGTGAGAGTCTTGCCTCCAATTTCATAGTGTAACTACATCTCTCACATAAAGTATTTGTTTCAGAAGTAAGTGGTTGTCAGTATACATGAGACAATTGCTACATTGCCTCAGGATGCCCTTGTCTATCAAGCTGGCCAGAGAGATGATGGAAAACTACCCATCCATTATGGCAGGCTCTTACTGTATGCTTTATTAGGGAAGGGAATGGGTTACTTTGACAGGACTGTGCTTGTAGTGCTGAAACTACAAGAACGACCTTTGTGTAGGCTAATGATGATCAATAAGGCAACATTGCTCAGTGTGCAACAGAATTGCTCCTACAGCAGCACAAATGCATAAAAGGGTTTCACTGACAGCTGTTTAAGGAAAAACTGAGCTTCTAGGCTCTTGTGTCTGTAGAGGGCACTGCTAACTGCTTCTGCGTGAAGAGCAGCACCACACAAAGGTGAGGCTTACATATGAGCAAAGATAAACAAGTTTTAAGGTAACTACCAATCAGAAAAGCACACAATGAGCCTTCCACCAGCAATACCCCAACTCACACAGGATAGATCATCACACTTCTGCCACATGGATGCAGAAAAGCACGTTCTTAATATAGAACAGCTGGTTTGGAGCCCAAGTGTAGCAAGACCACACAAAATACCTACAAGTGTCCTACAACTAACAGATGCAACATAATACAGTGCAATTAACTACTTAAAGCAGCAGCAGACAGTGCATTTTTTTGAAACTGCTAAAGTATAGTCACACTACATAAGGTAAGTACAAAAAAATACTTAGAGCCCTTTGCTGTGCTTCCCAGCTCAGACAGACCAGGTAAACACCTACTGCCACTAGATGAATAATCCTAGTCCTCCTAATGTAAAAGCACAGTAAAAGAGTGTCTGGAGTGAAATGCTACCACAAACAAATTAAAAGATATAAAATCCTACCACAAACAAATGTAAAGACAGGGATACATCAGTGTACTTTAAACAGCTTATAAAAGTGTGATCATTCAATAAAAGCACTTTGCTTTGTATAAATGAGCCAAAAGCCACTCAATTGTACAGAATTTATAAAGGCACTAAAAACAGGATATGGTGATTAATAACCCCTCTAGCCTGTAATGCTGTGTGCAGAAATTTCAAGTGTTTCTCCAACCTAAACAGATCAGGCTACCTCCCAGTGTACTACATGGAAAATGCACTGATCTCTTGATGTAAAAACAAGTGTTTTCTAGAGTGTTAAAATACACTGCTTTATCTAACAACTAGCTAGATAATGAATTCAGAGCAAGTAAATCAGTAGAACAGACAATGATAAGGGAAAATGCACTTTTTTCGATATAAGCACAAGGAAAGCAAATAAATAATTCAAGATATCAACAGCAGTGTAGAAAGGGAGGAGCTTATTAAGTTCAAGTTGCAGTAAGGGTGGGCAACTTAAAATCACCAGGTTTAAAAAGCAGATCAACAAATGGGTGGTGCAATATGATCAGTAAATTTCTTTATAAAGATATGCTTTGTCATCTAAGCTATCCTAAAACATCTGTGAATCCTACTTCTTATCCACACACAGACATAGCAGAGTCAAGCAGTGTTCATTTACATATGCACATAGCTATTGCTTCTCATTTGTGTGCTGACTGCAGCATGTAATGTATATTACATGGATGACCATGTCAATGGCCAATTCCTCAAGGTCCTCTGTAGATCGACACAGCATCACTGAACACAAGAAGTTGCTGATCTCTGTGCTGTAATTAGAACTGCAGCAGGATCAGCAAAGTATGATTACATATTAACTATAAAATTATGCCACAGCTGTGTACATCTGGAACCTTGACACATTGGATACTACTGAAAATATATGATGCATGGGACAGTTATCTGAGGTGATATGCTTTTCTAGCTCATCAGCTAAATAGTCAAAATACCTAGCAGTCTGTAAGCATTACACTTGGCAGCACTGTATAAGTATGCATGATTTCTGTACAAGCACATTGTGCTGAAAGCATAGACTAATTTGTATTTTCTATTTTGGCAGTGAAGGTAGAGCATTTAAAGAAGCTTGAGGTGGTGAAGATGGTATGTCTGAGATGGGTAGTAAGATGCACAATGTGGGCAGATGACGAAATTAGAACATCAGAGTACAAGCCAAAGTAATGCTAATTACAGATAATGTGAAGGATAACAGATTATGTCCGTTTGTTCACATGTACAGGAAAACAAAAAACTAAGATGGTAAAGCAGATTGGGGAGAACCAGGAAGAAGGCAAGAGAAGATGAGGATGTCCAATGGGAGATGGACAAACTGTAAAGTCTAAAATAGGTAGAACTTTGGTAGTGGTGTATAAATAAAACAAACTAAAATAAAAACATTACTGAACATCTGCTAGCATTTTGTTTGGGTTAGATGGATGCATTCCACAAAGGTAATCCCAAGACAGGTGGGCATGACCATTGCAGAAGGTAGGGAAGTGGTTCCAAATATAGAGATGTGGCAGCAGATGCTGTGATTCTACAACTCCATGTAAAACTGAATAAAAGAAGGTTAGTCGTAATGCCAATATGCTACTCCATACATTTATCACTGTGTGGTATGTGTATGAAAGATAATCTTTCAAAATGATCTCTGCCAACCAGAATGTGTGATTCCATTTGGATAGTTCTTCAGGATTGTGAAATAAAAAATGCATACATTTACAGGGAACTATGATCTGAAAACAATGAATGTGGTATATTTTCTGCTTTGGGAAGATATGGAATGCTTTGCCAATGAACGTTATATATACATATTATGCATGTCATTAAGAGGGATTCTTTTAGTAAGCATGGTAAGCGCTTTAATACTGTTATACGTGGCCGTGTCAATACAGAAATTCTAACATACCTTTTAGTCTTACCAGAGTCTGCTTCAGTTATTGGTAATGCATGTCTATGTTCTGTTGCTTATCTTTGCCATGAACTGTGAATCATGTACCTGAATGCATACCAGCTGAGACTGATGTTATGTGGATTAAGTGAACCAAGCATTCCTCAAAGTGCACCTCTCACTGTGTTTATAAATGTTTAAAAATTCCTTGATTTATTCAATATGAGATTGTTCCTGTCAATTTGCAAATACTATTTTTACTAAAATGCAAGTGCTTTATGGTTAACTAAAACTGTTTGTCATAAGTGATCAGCTCACATGGACAAGAATGTTAGATATTTCTTTTTAATTTAAGATGGAAAAATAAACTGCTACATTCACTCTTTATAGCTGTTGACAGCAAATAAATATTTCTTTTGTCCAAAACATGACTGTTCTTCAATATGGTTTAGTCAGATTCAGGACTCGCCTTTTCATGTTTTGTTTTGCATCACTTGTTCTTTACCTTGTTATATCAGACCATGTTATATTTCAAAATGTTAACTTTAACTCTGTATACATTGATGTAGAGTCATAGATGACTACTTTGCTGTAATATATTTGAGTAGGTGGCTAGCTTTAAAGGGTAGCAATGTCAGTGGTATACCTGGGAGCTTGATTTAACAATAATCTTTAAGAGCAGAATGCCCAGTGTAGATGTTCTGCATGCTCTAATTAAAACTGCTGAAATTTATCCTCCTTTAAATCCTTTGGCTAATAATAATGATTGACACTGCTGATACTATCTTAATACCTGTAGTAATTTGACACATAGGTAACCTATGTGGGAGGGGTTCAAGACCGCAAGCAAGATGCTGTCGGATGTTTGTCATTTTCTTCTCTTTAGCCCCCTTTTTGCATTACAGTAAATCATTAAAATCTATTCTTATTCTGTGAACATGCACCTGGTCATTTTCTCAGTATCTTAATTGCCTGCATTAAAGACATGTTTTTATGTTTTGAAAATATATACTCTGACTAATGGGACTTTAATAACAAGGATAACATTATTTTTATTCTCTGTTTCTCATTAATAGTGATTACCTGGAACAGAAATCTGACTTAATTGAAAGTGCAACCCAAAAGTGATTATTAACTGTTTATTGTGCAGCAATATAGTATTCAACTACAATATTAATACACCTCGTCACTTTGAGAAAATATGCAGACGGATATAACGGAATATTATTACCAGTTATCTGTAGAAAGTAATGTCTGCATCCATATCTGGCAAGTCATAATTAAGCATTTATGTCAGACATGCAAATTCTATCATTTGAATTAAGAAGCATTAAAGCAATCTTATAAAAGTATTTCCTAGGAAATATGAACAGGAGAAATATGAGCAGAATTTTCTAGAAATAATTATCAGCTCATTTAGGGTAACAGGAACTGCTGTTATTTGTTTTAAGATAACTTTATTAATTTGAATAACTAAAGTGTTAAAGTATCATTACTGGTAACATCTTTAAACATTAATATAGCTAATGCTTTTGGCTTGTCTACAGGTCACTCCTGAGCTTCAGGTGCCTAAATAACAAAACGCTTGTTTGCCAATGGAATTCACAGCCATTTCACTTTGTGTATGTTTGCTGGAAGTGTTTTCTTTGTTTCTTCAAAAATTTCCCTTCATTATGTTTGTGTAACCACAGTGTTGAGCTTTGATTCCATAAGGCTTACCCTCAGTATAAGTGCCAACGTACACTGAGAGCAGGTGTTTTGGAACCTGGTCCCCGTAGTAAGACTGTTTATAGACAGGCCTTACACTGAAGTAAGTCATTTACATTGAGACAAATCTTTCATAATTTGGCCCTTGGGCGGCTCGTGCCATCAGACTGCCGGACTGCAGCCCCCTCAAAATGAAAAGGAAAAAAGAAAAAAGTTCTTTTTTTATTTTTACTGTCTCTGTCTTTCATCTCTGTCAGCCGGCTGCTTGCTTTACTCCGACTGATGAGCATGCTCACTGTCGAATTCCGGGTTGCAGCGGTTTTAAAAAAATACGTTTTTTTTTTCTCTTTCTACCTGGAGCTGCAGTCCGGAGAGCCAATTAAGACATCAGAGTGATGCCCAGCAGTCTATGTGGTTTGGAACCGCATATAATTGAAAGGGGTTCGGACTGCCACGTCTGCAGGCACGTACATGACGTGGATGGGCTAAATGGCTGCTGATTGGTTCTCGTTCTCTTCCTGGGCTTTATGTGCTGGGAAAAGAGTGAGAAGCAAACAGTTGCAGCCAGTTTTGGTTGTAGACTTGAGCCTTGAGGATTTATTTGACTAAGTGGTGGATTTTTTTATTGCTTGGCATTGGCGGCCTATTTAGTTCGCTGGCTGAAAGAAGTACTTTCTTTTCTTCTTTCTCTTGGTGGTATGTATATTGTCAGTTAGACGATAGATCACTTAGATGCATGCATGTATATAATTATAAACTGAAATGAGTTGTTATTGTTAATCAAGTACACTGTACAGCAAATAATTTAGCCAGACTCAAGAAAGCAGGTGCATTTAGCCTCATTCTGTAGCTGTTCATGTAGTGATGTTTTCATTATTTTGAATGATTCGAGTGTTAAGTTATTTGTTTATTTTCTTTTTTAATTTCACTGGGGAAGTGATTCATCGTAGGTCCTAACCTTGAGAAGGCCTTTTCCTCCACTGTAGTTTTGAATTTGTTCGGGCTAAAAGGAAAAAGTAGTTCTGTTTCTTAAGGAGTAACTTTGTTCCCCAGTAAAAAGATTTTTTTTTTTTTTAGTGGAGAGAATAACCTGATTGAAAAATTGTAAATATTAATGTGCAGAGGAGAAGAGTGTAATAAACTACTTAGATTGTTTTAGAATATCACAATGGTGAATGTATGTATGGGTCAATAGGAGAAATATTCAGACTTTGTTTTCTTTAATTGTAATGTATGCTTGTGTCTGTTTGGGTTAAGTTTAGATATGGTAGTGGCAGTTCATATTCTAGTTTTGGTAGCTAAATATTTAGCCAATGATGTTTGTGCAATTGATGATAATAAGTGGGTGATTCTATAACAGAGTTTTAGTGGAGAAGTTATTTTAGTAACAATGTTCTCAATGTGAAGGAAAATGTTCAAAGAGGGATCTACAGTGAAGTTTGGGTACCTTTGCTGCATGTAATGTGTTGGGAATTTGATTACCTCTGGAGTCCTGGATGGCTAGAGGTGGGCCTGTGGCAAGTATTTGGGATGTTGCAAAAATATGATATTTGTTTTCTAATTACTCAGAAAGAGCTCATTACATACTAGCGTATTTGATATTATTGTGCAAGATGCTTGGAGCTAAGGCTGGAGTCTATGAGGAATTCTGTATGGGTCAGTCAGTAGTAAGTCATCGTTTTGTAAGCTGGAAAGTACTTGATGCAGAATCATGGTAACAAATAAGGCAATTTAATGTGTGGAAGGTTTAAAAATATTCATATGAAAAAGTAAAATATTTACTGGAACTTTTTTCTTGCTTCTTTAATGCAGAATAATATGTTGTTGAATGATGACTTAACTTGAAAATGCCTACTTATGTCACTTCACAAAGTTTGATATTAAAATGCTGATGTTAAAAAATGCAGGATGGAATAAGGACAGGTTCTTTTTCTTTAATGAAGGACTTCAGGCATTAATGAGTATTGGTGGCAAGCCAAGCCAATTAATTAAGCAGTATGTGGTTATTTTACTATCTTGCAGAGATATAATTAAACACAAGTGCTATTTTACAAATGTTCTGATGAATATTGCAGACTACCAAACATTAAATTATATGTGGTAAAACATCAACAGATAAACTCGAGGCCACCAGCTATATCCTCATATTCTTATTTCATTTCTTCAGACTCTATGTATTTTTCTTATCAAGTTTTTTATTTTTTACTTTTCATCTTTTTAATCTTTGAGTTAAACCAGTTGCTTAAGAATCCAAAGCGAAAACTAAACAGGAGCTAGAAAGGTTCAGAATCAATGACTGATGCTGTCCACTTAGAAAGTTGATAGCATGGCATTATTTTATTGTTGTTAAATGTACATTATTGGGAAGAGTAACACATCTGGAGCTATTTTGTGTATTGCACTGTCTCAATGCCACTTATTTGCCGAGGGAGAAAGCAAACACATGAAGTAAAAATAAAAGACCTATCTAAACAATTTTTTGAGTATTCCTAGTAATATGGTTTAATTCTAGATCCTGCAAATCAGTTCATCCTTTCATAAGGTCACGGGCACAAGTGACTTCTAGTAACTGGTGTACCTTATAACCAAATGGCATTGGTTTCAATAACTTATATTTGCTTGGAAATGTTTCCTACCACAACAAAGATGTAGCATTTTCAGTATTATAACTGCATGCTAACAGTCCATTGGTGAGATTATATATTAAATTTGTTTTAACTTTGGTATGTAGTTCTGAGACAAGTGGTTCTTTCATTTTTTTTAGTAGTAGCATTGGATGATCCCACAGAAATGTACTTTTATTTTTAAGTATTTGTTGGAACTTCATGTTTCCAGTGCCTCTCATTTATTTGTACATTGCAATGGTTGCTCAAGTTCCAGTTTATCACTCTTGTCACATTATTGTGTATCTGCGAATATAAACCCCCAGCCAAAGGTACATAGTCAAACTCAGTGTGTACAACTTCTTATCTTTTACATTATATAATCTGATTTAAAGCCTGTCCACATGCAGATGCTCTGAATTGGTCAAGATATACTTATTAGTTTATGTATTTTGCGAACCATTTTATATGCATTCTACTGTCTTGAGATGCCATTATCTAAATTTCTTCTTTCAGTTTAAGTGTGTCAGATCTGGATATATGTGGTTGTTCTACTTGTTCTATACATTTGTCCCTATTATTATAAACATTACATTTTATTTTTTAGTCTTCTACATCTGATTTTTATTCTTATATTCCTTTTGCTATTTTGCATGCTCTGTTAATCTTGTCTGTTGACTATTTTAGCTTAATTTCCTTTTATACCCTCTCCTGAAATCTGAGAATGGATGTCATCATATTTACTTTCTTCATCATTTAAAACTTTCACTGTGATTGGATCTGATGATGTCAGCAGATATATGTATGCATTCCATAACAACAGATTTACACATATAACTGGTTTTGAGGAGGCATGCACTTCTGCCTCCCTGAATGCACTGAATTTTATATATCAAGTGATATAAATTAAGTAGTTTTATTTTTTTTTCTGTCTGAATGATTTTATATTTTTTGTGGCTAGGTAATCACACAAAATCTATATGATATAACAGGGAAGGCAAGTTTTATTTATAGCTTGTACATTGTCCCTAGATGCTAAAGTAGTTTTCATTATTAGCTTCAGTCTCATGTTATTCCAGTGGTCCTTCTGTTTCTAGATAGTTATACACTTCTATTGTACCAGTTCTTATATTATTTCTTCTTCACAGGGGGACATCACTTCATGCATAAGTTTTTCTGCTAAAAATATTCTTTTTACACATTTATAAAATTCAAATATCATACTTTTATCATCTGAAAAAGTTTGCAATTCTTGAACTATGCTTTCAGTTGATCATCATATGAAATATGCATTTTTAAATCTCTCACAAAAACAAGACAGAATGTCCCATGACTGTTTTCCCTGGATTCAAGCTGCATGCCTATTCTAAGGCAAAACAAACAGCAGCAGTGATATTTATGCATTTATATTTGCATGTATGTATCTATGGTCAGCATTGATCCCACTGTACTATATCTCTGCCCATTTCTATTTGGCCACACCCCTTCATGTTGGCCCCACCCATTCAGCTGTCTCCTGCAGCCCCCCCTTTGATTTGAAGTCACCAGCCGCCACTGGATATATATAATTCAGTGGATGCAGGGGCTTGCTCAAATTTCAAAAATGCTTACTGTTTTATTTTTTTGCCTTTGTGTGTTTTGAGCATTTGCTTTCATTGATGCATTTTTCCCAGCATTTCGATATTCTAGGTTTCATAGTAGAACTATGTTTTATGTTTATTTGTGTTGATTAATCTGCATTTGTACATATTTTCATTGAGAAATTATGTATATGAGAATTATATAAATATTACACTAGACTTCAATGTATTGCTTGAATTTTTTGATTATGATAGATGTACTCCCAGCTCCTTAACAGGAGAAAAAATATTAGAAGTATCATAAAGAAAACAAAAGAGAGAAGCAGAGAGATTGATAGACAGACAGACTGACTAACAGATATGCAGAGGCAGGTATATATATTTATATATATATATATATATATATATATATATATATATATATATATATATATATATATCTTTTACTTCTACTCATAGGGTAGATCAGTTAGTATAGCTTTATACTTTTATAAGTTTGGAAAAATTACTGTGTGCCAAATTATTTCTGAAAATGTTATTAAGCATTTACTCTTTACTTTGCTTGATATCTTACAATGATAATGAAATGCTAGACAACAAGGTATATATAGACACGCATATAAAGCTTATGTTTTATATTGTTATTTGTTTTGTGATGGTCTGTGTAGCATATATCATCATAATTTATCTTAGCTCGTGACTGATTTGAAACAACACAATATATCCAAGAAGCATAATCACATGACTCCTTACTAGATTAGCTTTTGCTGTTTTTAGAATGTAGCATGAAAAACAATTTTCCATTCCAAAAATTGTGCCCAGAATGGAATATTGACAAATGAAATGTCAGAAAAGGGTTAACTATAATGAAGTTTTCAGCTCAGCTGGTTACTGTAATAAGGACTATTACAGTGTTATAAAATCATTTGATGAGGATAAAGCCTTTCCCCATTTACACAACCCTTAATTTAACTGCAAGATCACACAGCATTAGACAAAAAGGCAAACCCTTGTCAACTGCACAAACACTGTTTCTTACTGTAATAGTCCATCCATCCACCCATCCATCCATCCCCTTGCATCCATCTATCCATCTATCCATTTTCTGATAAGTTACCTTATATTTTTTACAGGATCAGAGGGACACAAGAGTTTATCCTTGCAGACAATAGGCACATCGATTTGAAGATATTTCTGGACAGTGTGCCTTTACAAAAATCTACTTTGATGAATTTGTTCATATCACACTTTGTCCAGTGCTGAATATTAAATTCCATTTTCTTTTATCTTATCTATATGGTATAGTCCAGGCTGTATCAATGTTGTATTTATCCATACAGTGAAATGAAGAAACCTTTTTAAGGAAAGGGAATAGGTTTTTCAGCCTAATCTAAGCAAGAAAATGTTCATGTTTAACCATTTTCCTGATGACAACTGAGCTACTCTACAGCTGTACATGTCCAGACAAGTGCCTTAAATGCAGTTTTGTTGCATACTTGGATTATGCTGATTTATCTAAACTGAAAAGGCAGTTTTGTTGGATACTTGATTTATGCCACGGTTTACCTAATCTGAAGCATTCTGAGACACGTGAAATATGCAAAATATAACTCAAATTATTCAAATTTTATAAGTAATGTGACTGGCTAAAGATAATACAATAAAAGTTGCTTTCCATCATATAATTTACTTCTGAAAAAGGATCTTCTCCACCACTGCTACTGAAGGGCTCCTGGGGCAATGCACTAATCTAGTCCTAGACTACAGATTCAGTCTCAAAAGTTAAGTATGCTTTCATGTAAGAAAGGTACCCACTTGGTGGATTTTATTTCTTGTTAATTTATAATGTCTTTTAATCACATTTGAAGTGAAGGAATTTCTGCTACTGAGACCAACTGTTGTGAATGTCTCTCAGCTCATAAGGTTCATAGTAGTCTTCCTGACCTAAAGGCACAGTGTTTCTTTAGTATTTTCATTTTGACCACTACATGATACTTGACAATATTTCAATGGCAAACATAAAAGTTATTTTGAGAATCACATTGCAAGACGATTGACTTGTTGATGTGAAGTTAATAACTTAATAGAAATAGAAACATTGTAATTCTCTCTCCACTCACAAACATACACTGCCCATACATTGGTCATCTCTTCAAGTGAACTTCTTGACATTTACTTGTCAAAAACATAACTAATTGGTTATGACCAAAAAAATCAAGAATAAGTCATAGTGTGTGTGTGTGTGTGTGTGTGTGTGTGTGTGTGTGTGTGTGTGTGTGTGTGTGTGTGTGTGTGTATATATATATATATATATATATATATATATATATATATATATACATACATATATATACACACACACACACGGGTCCCTATCGGTTGAGTGAGTTTTCTCAGAAACTTGAATTCCATATAGTAGAGACCATATGATCGAGTTTTTGAAAAATCGAAGCTTTTAAATGGAGTCTGCAGTGCAGTGAGGATCGGGAAATTTACAGTTTTCCCTCACTGTAGTGACCTCTTGGATTTGGTATATATCAGTTGCAGGGGATGGGGTGTACAGGGGAGCTTGTCCCTTGCTAAAATGTAAAACAGGTAGATTTTTATGTTTTTTTTGTATTGATGTTCATGTTTTCAAAAACTCGATCATATGGTCTCGTCGATATTTTTTTCGAGTTTCTGAAAAGTCAATCATTTGACATAAACTTACTCACACACACAAGGACTCAACAATAAACAGACATGCATACTACACATAGACGCACACACACACACACACACACACACACACACACACACACACACACACACACACACACACACACACACACACACACACACACACACACATCTATATATCTATATGTGGGTATATGACTGTTCTGCAAAATACTGAGACATCAAAATGAACATACCAACACTTAAATACTGACATCAAAATACAATACTCACAATACCTTCCAAAAAATCCCACATTAACTTAATCACAAAAAAGTCTACTTTTCCAGTTTACAATATAAAAACCCAAATCCTAACAATACCACAAGGTATAGCTTGTCTGAATAGTAGATAGTAATATTATTATGGAAAAGGGTTTTCTAATGTAATGTGTAGGATAAGGGCTATGGTTAGGGTTAGAGTTAGGCTTAAGGTTAGCATCTTTAGTAAGGTAGGCAGTGGGGGATGGCACTGAGGTACCATTTGTTCTGCAAAGGAAATGGAGGTGATGGAGGATTGGATTATTCATGTCTTAAAAGTCTAGACAAAGATCTCCTCAGAGTAATATATAAGACACAAAGTACAGAGAGACAGCTACCAGTAGTTTAGTATAACTGAGGTTCTTCAGATCACTCACCATTTTATTTAGGAATCTCTGATGTCTTTCTTGTTGAGTAATATGCTTAGACAAATATATGCTGCAAGTGACATTATATTCATAAATGGATCTAAGTAAAACAGATTAAATGGAAAATAAAACTTTATTAGATCAAGAGAAATGCCTTTGGAAAGTAGATGAGCCAGATAAAAGTCTTTCTTGATTAGTACACACACATATGACAGTCCAAATATAAGGAGTTATTAACAAGCTTGTCTGCATCCCTTATAAGAATGTCTGATTGGAGAAGCGTATCAATTGTGTGGCATGATGTGGAAATGTTTGGTGTACTATAATTTACATTTTTTTATATTTACTTTGAGTCCACTATTCTTGCACCGATAATTAACAGTGTAAGCCATGTTGGAGCAATCAAGGGTTAGTGGAGGAATTTATAAGAAAAAGTAATTTACAAATAACCACAGGCCAGGAATATTAGCCTGAATGTCTGAGAAACTGATGCAAATAGGAGAAGACACAACACTGAGTCCTGTGTATACCACTGGTATTTTTTTTTCCAGAAGTGGCACCTGTGACACTTACCACATGGGTTCTATCAGATAACCAATTAGCTAGCCAACACAACACATACAGATTTATATTTAGATCTAGATATCTATGAATAATGACTGCTTGGAGGATAATTACAAGGGTATGCAGATTCTACCTACTTTTCATGGGTCCTTTACCAATTTTCAATGTCTGCAAGTTGAGAGGTATAGCAGTAAGTGTGGTTGTAAGATTGTGTGAGCTTGTATGAAGACACAAGGTGAATTACATCCCTTTGTGTACAATTTATTTTGTTTGACTGCTGTGGACTATCAGCAATGTACCCATGTAGAAACTGGTGAGATTGCTTTTAGTGTTAAACCTCACATCATGAACTCTCACACTGAAAATTCTCAGTCTACAAAGCTTGTAATCAACCTGCAACATTGCACAAAGAAAAAAAAAGAAAAAAGAAAGATTGTTTCCTACAAGCTACATCCCAGCCTCTTCAGCTTAACTGAAGACTAAAAACATATCTACTTTTAAACTAAGCCAAGCTGATAGCTACGTTTGAAGCAAATGGCTGAGGAGATGCAGTGCATTTATGTTTTTTTTTTCTGTATCAGCATTCAGAAATGGCTACAGCGAAAATACTGCACAAACTTCCTGATCGCACCCCCAGTGCCTTGTGCCAGAGGCAGCTGCCCTCTTCACACTGTCTCTGCTATGCTTCTGTTTCTTCCCCTGAAAAAGCAACTGATAATCAGCATTCGCTGTTCTCCTGTAGTTTTGCCTTTCATTTTTGTAATTTTATGACTTACAATTTTGGGTCTCAGAATTACAACAGAGAGACAGAAACTTCACTCAAACAGAATTACCCAGATTTTTATTCTGTATCTGAAAGTGCAAATTATCGTTCTGAAGTAGCAGCTATCTTAGATTCTGCAGGTCCTATTATTTTATTTATTTATTTTTATTTAGGTTCAGCATAATGGCTTAGTTTTTTATAAGATCATAGGAGTTTACTAGGCTAATGGTCTGAGAGCCTTTTTAAGCCTAGCCATCCTTGATCCAATTTTGCCATTTATCAATGGCACAGTGTAGAATGGTTTTGGTATATGCCTGTTCCTTAGGGCATCTGCAAGCTGCCGTTGTCTATATGGGATACAGGCAATGTGCTCTGGGTGATTTTGTGATTTCCTAGACATTGGTCCAAACTGCATTTATTTCACAGAGTGCATCTTAAATCAAACTGCAAAGAGTCAATTCTTTATTTTAGGTTTTCTGAGCCATCACAGTCATATACAGATGACCAAGCAAAAGAATATTATTTGTTTTTCTTTTCTTGTATATATGTAGATGTGTATCAATAATGTTTTCATTGTTAAAAATGTGGTTTATGAATACTGGTCTAAACTGCACCATAGAAGGAAAACATTATGTATACATGTGTGTGTGTGTGTGTGTTTATGCATTTGCACGTATGTTGTATACATGAATCTGTGCATACTTATAATTGAGAATGTGTGTGTGTGTGTGTGTGTGTGTGTGTGTGTGTGTGTGTGTGTGTGTGTGTCTGTCTGTCTGTGTGAGTATGTACATTTGATAGGTACAGACAGAGAGACAGACACCATGGGCCAGTATTCATAGTCAGTTTACAGAGTATTTAAGACTAGCATAAACTGTCTTGCATTCCTCACTATATTGATCCAGTTCATTAACCTTCATCCCTGCCTGTAATCCTCATTGTGAACTTTTACGAAGTGAGGTGTGCAGCATCATATGCAAAAGTCTCTGTCTGTGCTTGTTGGGAACTATGGAAGAATGTTTCCTGCTACACTTGCCAGTTAGAAGATTTGTGAAGTAGGCGATTCATATACACCACCCATACTATGTAAGTAATAGATGGGAAATGATCAAAATTCATAAGTGTATGTGAAAATTTCAGTTGTAGTAATCTGTGTATGCTACACAGATTGCTCATGTAGGTAAATCATGTTGTGTGTAAATAAGGGTGTTTTCAACGGTATGTCTGAGTGTCACATTGTGAGTGAAAGTATACAAACAGTACATAACTATGTCAATCACAGTGTGTGTGTGTGTGTGTGTGTGTGTGTGTGTCTATATATTTGTGTGTGCCTTTGGAAGAGGGATGTCAGTATCTGTGTATTACATAGTAGCACAGGTATTAGGCACTCTGCTGAGTAGTTGTTTCACTGTCAACTGAACAAAAAAGATATCCATGAAAGCAACTTCTTCTAGTGAAAAAAAAATGTAACAAGTTTTTCTTGCATGCGTCATTCACTATTGAAGCTACCTAGAAATTGTTAATGCTTGCTAATGTATGCCTATTTGAATTCTTGTATACATTCTTAGTTTTATGTGAAGCTTTTCTCCCTGGGCCTCTGCTGAAAATGGACCTTTGTCCAGTTGGACTTTACTGGTTAACAAATGTAAATTAAAAATAAAATAAAATAAACCATTTATACATACACCTACACCTACACCTACACACACACACACACACACACACACACACACACACACACACACACACACACACACACACACACACACACACACACACACATATATATATACATTTGTGTTTTTGTGGGCGTATTAGATATAGCTATGCATATATGTATAAATCTCTCTATACATCTATAGAGCTATACCTATATATCTATATATATATATATATATATATATATATATATATATATATTATATATATATATATATATATATATATATATATATATATATATAGATATAGATATGTAGATATAGACACAGATATATATGTATATAATGTACTCACGAACTCATTCCAAGAATTATCTAGAATGCATTTTGGCCTTCACATTTCTTTCCTTTCTACGTTAAAACAGAATTGCTACTGAAGATTCTTTCTGATCTTTGTAATAAACATTATGCTACATTCCAATATCAGCTGTGCTCAGGGCAGCGTGCCACCAAGACTACTTACATCACACCTGAGCCTCTAAAAAGGCCTGCAAGATTCATCGCTTCATGTAAACAAATGAGTAACTGCAAAGTCTTAGTCTAGATTTTAAAAAAGGCTAGCTCTTCTCTATGCCAGAGAATTGTGAAAGTATGCATCAGTGAAGCCCACCAATGTATATTTACAAACAATGAAATAACCTTTTTATGTCAGTGGGCCACATTGGCATAGAGAGGAGCACTCCCTGCTTTTTAACAATGTAACAACGGCCCTTACATGAGGAGCTTATAGCCATGTGCTTATTCCACTGATATAGAGTCAGATCAGCTCAGCTCAGCAAGATCCTGCCTGGTGCCCTGCAGAGTTCTACAGCAGCAGAGAGACAAAAGAGAGACTTTGGAGTGATTAAGTATCATTCTTCTGCATTTTCTTGCTGCCATTAGCTAATTCTGCCTAAAATGCCGAGTTTTTTGGAGCTTCTGTGATTAAAAAGCTTGTTTCAGCTACATACTGTACTTATTTTACTGCCTGCACTTTAATAAAGTCGTTTTTTTTTTTTTTTTTAATTACATGTTTAACTGTTGTAGGCTACACACTCAAGTGTGATAGCCATTTCTGTGCATTTAAAGTGTTTTTTTTTTATTGTATCTGCTTTATTTTCTGAAAAAAAAAACCAGAACAAAAAATATATATACTTGTTTTCTGCCTTTCTAAGCTAGTATAGTCCAGTTTTCAGGTTAGTGCTGAATTCAGGGCTGTGTTACAAGTTTCTGTGTTTGCCCATACCTTACTTGGGTAGAAGGAAGTTTCTCTGTTCACCTGTGAGAGAGGGGAGCTTTGAGCAGCCTATCTGTCCCTGGAGGAGTGGTTTCTGTCCAGTAATTAGTAGTTTATTGGCCATCTTGGGCTAATTTCTATCTTTTTCATTTCCCTGCTATAAATCCGCATTTGCTCGCCAGGCATCGATGGTTAGCTTGGGTATAACTATTACTGTCTCCACACAGTCTACTCTTCAATTTTTCCCTTGGAACAAGACAAACTTTCAACTTAAGCACTCAAACCATTCACTTCTCAGCCCGGCACTTGCTTTGAACTCATAGCAAGCACTAATAAACCTTAGCACGAGACCCCCCCTATAATGTAGAGAAGGACAAGGCTCTCTATTCGACCTTACCAGCCAGTCAGTAAAACAGTTCACTGTATCTATCCAGGCATGTCCAAAGGGCAGTTTCCAGTGTACCCTCTGGTCCAACTGGTGAATCTGGGCATTTTGAGGCAGTGTTACAACTGCCTCATGTACACAGACAACCCTCTCCTCCTACCACCAAACAATAATACATGCGAGAGATGCATTTATACACCCAAACTGGAGGATAATCTCTCTCAACCCAAGACTGGACCAGACAGTCAAGAGGAGAAGGGAACTACTTGCATCACACCACCAGTCTCACACAGACCTATGAAACCAGCACCGGCAAAAAACACACATAAATACACGAAAGCATACTCGGAGGCTCTAAATAAAAATCTGCAAAAGCAACAGGGACTTCCAAAGCAGACACCCAAGCAACCTCCACCCCCCAACACAAACCATGAAACATATACTTCACAATATCAGTGTGCCACGCAATCACAGCCCTTAAGGCAAAATAACATACCCAACACACTAGTAATAGGTGATTCTATAGTCAGGCACACTGACGTCCCATTCACTAGGCTGAACAAGGAGAAGGTTACTGTTAGCTGCCTGTTGGGAGCCAGGATACATCACATAACACAAGCACTCAGGTCACTCCAGAACAAGTACAAATACAACTCTGTCATTGTCCATGTTGGTGTGAATGACCTGAGCTGTACCTCCATGGACTACATGAAAAGAGACATGGAAGAGCTCACTGCTCATGTAGCCCAGGCCGGTATGACCCTGACTTTGAGTAGCATCCTGCCCTCACCAAGGATGATACCACGGCATAAAGAAAAAATTATCAATTTCAACAATTGGCTAAGCTTCTGGTGTCATTCAAAGGGGATCCAGTGTCTGTCAGCCTGCGATGACATGCTCGACAAGCCTTGCTGCTTTACTAGAGATGGCTTGCACCTGTCAGAGTTAGGCTTTCGAATACTGGCCAAGGCTCTTGCCACCCCCATAGTACCTTATTTAGGCAAGGCTCAAAAAACAAACCCACCGCCGTAAATAGCACAAGTAACAAAAAACTGAGGGTAATGCTGCTCAATGCCAGAAGTCTAAACCTCAAAATGCATGCAGTCGAGGCACTCCTCAGTATGGAGAAAATCGATATATGTGCAGTAACAGAAACCTAGTTTAAGGCCCCAGAAAGCACCCCAGCACTACCAGGCTACAACTCATACCATACATTTCGGCCACAAAACCCGGACCGAAATACAAAAGGCGGGGGTGTATCCATATTCATCAAGGATACCCACACCCCCAAGTTAGTTGCACAGCACGATGCTTCAGAGATCATCCATGTGCAACTAACAAAGGGCAAAACTGCAATTCAAATTGTAGTTTGCTACAAATCACCCACCATGTCCCAGGACCCCCATTCCACATTTCTGGAAACACTGGGAAACATAAAGGTCCTAACAAACACCCTGATATTGAGTGATTTCAATTACCCAAACATTAACTGGGAGAACTGCTCAAGTACTAACTCCCTTGCCCAACATTTCCTAGAATTTATAAACTGAAATGCCCTGGATCAACTAGTCAACACCCCACCAGAGGTGATGACATATTGGACCTGGTCATCACCAACATAGGTGGTTGGTGTTCCACTCTGGAGGTCAACCCCTCACTGGTTAGATCTGACCATAAACTAATCACTCTGGATATCCACATTAAGCCCCCACCCCGGTCAAAGAAACCACCGTGAAAAACTTTTCAAAAGCAAACTTCACGTTACTTAAGACTGAGGTGGAATGTTTCAAAGCCCCCATGCTAAAAGATAACGCTACCCAAGCTGCAAAATCCTTTACTAATGCACTCTATGCCCACCTACAAGAATGCATGGATTATGCTATCCCAAGCAAAACCAAGACTCACTCCTCCAAGAAAAGGAAACCAGTCTGGTGGACCTCTGCCATAAACAAGCTATACAACAGAAGGAGGAAACTAGTACAGAAAAGAGTAAAATCCCAAGAAGGTAAGACATCCCTGATCCGTATCAACAAGAAACTATGATCCCTTATAAAATCATCCAAGGCTAACTTCGAAATAAAAATTGCCAAGGACTCCAAAGATAACCACAAGGCATTGTTTAGCTATGTCAAGAATCTAAGTGGCAATTCTCAGATCTGCTCAGAGTTAGTGCAGAATGGCACAAAATGCACTGAACCGACTGATATCACCAACATCCTGGCAGACAGGTTCAGTTCAAACTTCACCCCCCTCTCACCTCCAAAAGGGCCCATAACCATACCAGAAGTATGTAGTGCACCTGAAATCACAGACACTCAAGTTAAAACAGCCCTTTCCAAAGCCAACACAGTAGCAATGGGACCGGACGTGTCCCAGGCTGCATCCTACATGAGCTCAAAGATGAACTAACCCCTCACCTAAACACACTGTTCAAACTCAGCCTCCCCATAGGCTATGTGCCCATAGAATGGCGCACAGCAATGGTTATTTCACTCCACAAAGATGCAGCCACAACAGACCCCAGGAACTATCACCCTATAAGCCTGACTAGCTTGGTCTGCAAGGTTATGGAGCGCATCATCATGGATCTCATTAACAGAGACATTGGGAACCTCCAAAAACTGGACCCTACCCAGTTCGGCTTTGTTAAGGGCAGATCATGCCTCCTAAACCTGGTGGACTTCTTTAAGACAGTTACCAAGGCTATAGACGAGGGAAAGGTGGTCCACACAGCCTACCTAGACCTCACAAAGGCCTTCAACACCATTCCTCATTCTGGTATTATAGACAAGCTCACCAGCCTGAACATAAACCCCTACATCATGAGATGAGTTGCCAACTTGCTCATGGACAGAACCCACATGGTAAGAGTTGCGGGAGCTAGGTCTGAATCTAAACCAGTTACAAGTGGCATTCCCCAGGGCTCAGTCCTAGGACCTCTCCTGTTCAGCATATACTTCTCAGAGGTACAGGCAAGCACAGGTGGTCTATGGCTGACCAAATTTGCAGATGACTGCAAACTAGGGGCTATAACTGACTCTCTGGCTGACACAGACATCCTCCAAAAGGGTCTCACTGAGACAGATACCTGGTGTCAAAACCATGGCCTCAAGCTAAATGCCAAAAAGTGCATAGTCATCCCCTTTGGAAAAAACAAAGTACCCACAAACTACCACATAGGTGGTAGCCCCCTAAATACGGAAGATGTAATAAGGGACCTGGGGACCCAAGTAGATAGTAATCCCTCCTTTGATAATCACATTGTCAAAGTGGTTAGAAAATTCTTCAATGTGGCCCACCTAATTACAAAAGGGTTTGCATCCAGATCAAAAGAGGTCATTGTGCCCCTCTTTGCATCACTCATCAGAACCCATCACAGATTACAATGCCCCATTTGGGATGCACATTACAAGACACCTGCAACAGCTGGAAAGACCACAGAAGTACCTCACCAAAAGGATCACTGGCCTCAAACAGATGCCCTATGCAGCTCGACTGAAGAAACTCCAGCTGTACTCAGTTGCATACTGCGTACTCAGAGGTGATATATGCCTGACATACAAGGCCATGTCCAACCCAGAATTGATGGACATGTTCCACCTAAAGAAAACCATATTCCCTCGAGCCACATGCTGTAGGGATCTAGACCTCACCATAACCATAAATAGGACGTGCTGGAGGGACAGATTCCTGTCCCAGTGACTTCCCATGCTCTGGAACAAGATTTCAGTCTACATTAGACAGACATCCTCACTAACACTCTTCAAGAGAAACCTTGACAAGTGGATGGGAAATAGAAAGTTTACTCTGGGGATCACTTCAATGGCTGTGCTGGACAGAGGCACAGGGAACTAATCTAAGGGGGCAGCGAAAGCCAACACAATTCTGGCTAGGCTTATAAATGCCTTTGAGCAGATAGCCTAGTACCTACCTATGAACCTATGAACTTATCAGTATTCATTTCTGCTATTTTTAATCATACAGCATAATCTTCACCATAAAATTCCTAAGTGTTTTAAGCACAATAACCCCCCCCCCCCCGGAATAAAAAGCGACAAAGCCAAGCCTACCAGTGGCTGTCTTTAGCAACTTAACAACTCATGAAACAAAGAAACAAAGCATGGAAGGAACATATAAAAAATAAAACAGTCTCCACATTACAAGCATATACACAACTAAGAAACTTAACAAAACAACTTATCACCAAAGATAAGAAAGTTTATCACTAAGCTAGTCAAAACATTCACACTAGTACTTCAAAACTGATCTAGGCTTCAGTCAAAAAGCTGTTAAATCCAGGACAAGCTACACAGTCAACACCAAACACATACAGACAAAAGGATACCCTAGCCAACCAATTCAACACCCATATCAGAATCAGAATCAGAAACCGAATCACCTTTCTTAGCCAAGTATGCACACATACAAAGAATTTGACTCTGGTTTCAATGACTATCCAAGTATGAATTACATAAACAACATGCATACAACCATTAAGAACAAGACAAATGATGTACATACAACTATTAAGAACATGCCAAAGAAAAAATGTAAATATACATACATGTATACATAAAAGGTGCAAAGTGCAAGTCAGTGCAAGAAATACTGAAATAAACTCTGAAAGAAACAAGTATTTACAATACTCATAGGCTTGAGAAAAAGAATATCCTAGCCTAAGTTAATCATGTATGAACTTTATAAACTTGATGGTCTGTAGAAAAAAAATGTTCTTATATCTGCTTGTTTTGGTGCATATTAGTCTATAACACCTGGCCGATGGTAATAGTTCAAAAAGATGGTGGCCTGGATGTGAAGTATTGGTGAAGATTTTCCCTGCCTTTTCCATGACTCTGGAGTAGTACAGGTCCTGTAAGGAGGGCAAACTACCACCAATGATATTTTTGGTAGACCTGATTATTCGATGTAACCAATTTTTGTCACGATTAGACAGAGATCCAAACCACGCTGTTATGGATGAGCTGAGAACAGACTCGATGATTGCTGTATAGAACTGAATCAACAGTTCCTTTGAGAGGTTGAACTTCCTCAGCTGTCACAGAAAGTCCATTCACTGTTGTGCCTTTTTTATGATGGCCCCTACATCGGTCGCCAATTTCATGTCCCTGGAGATTATAGATCCCAAAAACTTGAAGAATTCCACAACTGACATGGCAGTATTAAATATAAAGAGGGGGGATAATATTGTAGTACCACTCCTAAAATCCACTGTCATCTCCACAGTTTGAAGAGTATTCAGCTCCAGATTATTCTGACTAAAGCAAATGGCCAGTTGCTCAACCTCCCATCTGTATGCAGACTCATCACCTTTCCTGATGTGCCTGATGATAGTTGTATCATCCATGTATTTAATATGTTTGACAGATGAGTCATTAGCAGTCATTAGTGTGGAGGAAGAATACCAGTGAAGACAGCACACATCCCTGGGGGGCACTTGTATCAACTGTGCAATAGCTAGATGTAAATTTCCACAGTTTCACCTGCTGTTTCCTATTGGTTAGAAAATTGATGATCCATTGACAGGAGGAGAGAGGAACGGAAAGTTGGGAGAGTTTAAAGTGAAGAAGATCTGGAATTATTGTATTAAATGCAGAGCTGAAGTCCACAAACAGAATCCTTGCATATGTCCCTGGGTTGTCAAGATGTTGCAAGATATACTGCAGGTCCATATTAACTGCATCTCAATAAGCAACCTGAAGGGGATCCCAATGATGGAGCATCTCAAAGTCTTCATGACCACCGATGTCAAAGCAACAGGCCTGTAGTCATTCAGTCGTGTTATACTGGATTTTATAGGGACTGGAATGATCATGGCTTGTTTGAAACATAAGGAAACTTCATGCAGCTCTATTGAATTAGTAAACATCTGAGTAAAAACAGGAGCCAGTTGATCAGCACATGTCTTTAAATAGGAGGTTGAAACCCCATGTGGACCAGCTGCTTTCTTAATTTATATAATTATATTTTATATATATATATATATCTATATATATATATATATATATATATATATATATATATATATATATATATATATATAGGCAGTGCACTCCCTAACCAACCAAGTGATTAGTCAAGTTCTTAATATCCCTACTGAATCAAATAACGTCATTCAACATTTCTACTTCCAACCAGTTCACACAGATACCATAACACACATACCTCAAAAAATTAAATTCTTCTACCACTGCCCTTATTAATCTACCTGGTGATTAACTTAAAATGGTACATGAGGCTATTGAATATTCAGTTTCAATTCTGATAAATCAATCCATATCTGAAAATAAAGTCCGCTTGCTTTGAAAAAAAATCATTCATTATCCCACTGCACATGGATGGAATCAATCCAGATCTTAGGCCAATTGTTATTTTCTCTCTCTTATCAAAAATGTTCAAAAATGCATTCATACACAACTTCTCAACTATCTAATAGATAACCTACTTCTGTCTTCAAACCAACATGGCTTCTGTCCTGATCACAGCACAAATACTGTTTTGCTAAATTTTAATTCTGTCAACACCCATAGAAATGCAAGAAGCCTATTGTGCACCACCTTCCTAGACAGATTAAAAGTCTCACTAAATGAGCATTAGCAGTGAAGTGAAAAAATGATTTCTCTAGATTCTAAACTATAACTGTTGGTGTTCTACAAGGATCTACATTAGGCCTCATACTTTATGACCTCTACACTGCTACAAAATATGTTACCCTAGTACAATATGCTGATGACTCATCCCTAATCTACTCAGCCAAGTCTCTCTTTAAACTCCAACACCTTACACCACAAGCCTTTTTACCTGAAGAAACATGGCTAAAAAAATCATGAATGCTTCTAACCCCCCCCCAAAAAAAAATAAATTACTGCTCTTTACCCAAAAAGACATCTCTACCAAAACAACAGTTTTAAGTATTGTCTCTGCCAACAATACCATAATAAATCAAGTAAGCCTTATAAAATAACTGGGTGTCATCTGAGATGACCAGTTGAAATATCTGACCATCATGTATTACACGATTAAAAAAAATCATCAAGAACTAAGTACATTTTATACAGTAAAACCTGCCTCACTGACATAGCCTGAGGATTTATTGCCCCTAATTTTTACTGCCGACACTATGCTGCCCCAATTTTCACTAACCTTCAAGTCTCACAAATGTCCAAATGTGAGCAATGTTATAATAAAATAGCCAAATTTGCAATAAACTATAACAACAGACAACACCACCACCTTATGCCTCAGATAATTAAAATGGTTAGAACTACAACATTACCTTCCTCAATTATCTGCAATGTGCAGACATGTCTATAAGTTAGACAATTGTATAGCCCTTAACAACTTAATGTCCCACTACACCCAGAAAAGCATTTTACTGTAAAGAAAATCACTAATCGCTATAAACAAATCATCTAAAACTGCAGGTGACTTTCAGTAAATTCAGATAGTATAGATAATCTATGGAACCACATTTCATCACCACTGAAATCCATTCAGGATGTCAGCTTATTTAAAATACAACTAAAACATTACCTGTCATATCAATGAATCTGCTTCTGTATATCCCCAGGATAAAAGCCATTCTAATATTCAGCCTGCCATATGTCAAACCATTTCCTTCATTCAGAATCTAGTGCCTCAGGCAGTCCTCACCAATACCTGAATAGTTTTGCTTGGATCTCTCAGTCATATATTTAGATTTCAGACACTGCCCACCCCTCATATCTATACTTCTAATATAAATATTATCTATGGGCCTGCTTTATACCCCACCACTTACAATATTAACATTGTATGCCTTACCTCATTCCTTCCATCACTTCCATTTCTTTGAATTTCTAAGCACTAATCATATTATTTGTCATCTGTTTGACAAATCCACTAAGTCACCTCTTCAAATGTTTAGTGTTCAATATCTACTAATAAATGAATATCTGTTTCATGGTAATAGTTGTGTTTATTTCATATGAATGTAATCTAGTAAATAAATGTGCAATTATACAGTATTGCACTAAATAGCACTATCATCATCATCTTCTTCCGGCTGTTCCCGTTAGGGGTCGCCATAGCGGATAACCTGTTTCCATTTCTTCCTGTCCTCTGCATCATGCTCAGTCACACCAACCACCTGCATGTCCTCTCTCACCACATCCATAAACCTTATCTTAGGCCTTCCTCTTTTCCTGTTTCCTGGTAGCTTCATCTTTAGCATCCTTTTCCCAATATACTCAGCATCCCTCCTCAGCACATGTCCAAACCAACGTAATCTTGCCTCTCTAGCTTTGTATCCAAACCTTCCAACCTGGGCTGACCCTCTAATATACTTATTCCTAATCCTGTCCACCCTCGTCACACCCAGTGCAAATCTTAACATCTTTAACTCTACCACATCCAGCTCAAACTCCTGCCTTTTTGTCACTGCCACTGTCTCCAACCCATACAACATAGCTGGTCTCACTACCCTCTTGTAGACCTTCCCTTTCACTCTTACAGGTACTCGTCTGTCACAAATCACTCCTGATACTCTTCTCCACCCACTCCATCCTGTCTGTACTCTCTTCTTCCACACTCACCGTTACTCTGAACTACTGACCCCAAGTATTTAAACTCATCCACCTTCGCCACCTCTACTCCTTGCATCCTCACCATTCCTCTATCCTCCCTCTCATTCACATACATATATTCTGTCTTAGTCCTGCTGACCTTCATTCTTCTTCTCTCTAGAACATATCTCCATCTCTCCAGGGTCTCCTCCACCTGTTTTCTGCTCTCACTACAGATCACAATGTCATCTGCAAACATCATAGTCCACGGGGACTCCTGTCTGATCTTGTCTGTCAACCTGTTCATCACCATTGCAAATAAGAAAGGGCTCAGTGCTGATCCCTGATGTAACCCCACCTCCACCTTAAACGCATCCATCACTGCCACTGCAGACCTTACCGCTGTCACACTACCCTCATACATATCCTGTACCACTCTTACATACTTCTCTGACACTCCTGAATTCCTCATACAATACCACAACTCCTCTCTAGGCACCCTGTCATATGCTTTCTCTAAGTCTTCAAAAACACAATGCAACTCCTTCTGACATTCTCTGTACTTGTCCATCAACACTCTCAGAGCAAACATCGCATCTGTAGTGCTCTTTCCCGGCATGAAACCATACTGCTGATCACTAATCATCACGTCCCTTCTTAACCTAGCTTCCACTACTCTTTCCCATAACTTCATGCTGTGACTGATCAATTTAATCCCTCTGTAGTTACTACAATTCTGCACATCACCCTTATTCTTAAAATTCGGTACCAGAACACTTTTTCTCCATTCCTCAGGCATTCTCTCACTTTCCAAGATTTCATTAAACAATCTGGTTAAAAACTCCACTGCCATTTCACCTAAATGCCTCCATGCTTCCACAGGTATGTCATCTGGACCAACAGCCTTTCCATTCTTCATTCTCTTCATAGCTATCCTTACTTCCTCCTTGCTAATTCATTGTACTTCATGATTCACTATCCCTACATCATCCAACCTTCTCTCCCTCTCATTCTCTTCATTCATCAACCCCTCAAAGTACTCTTTCCATCTCCTCAACACACTGTCCTCACTTGTGAGTATGTTTCCCTCATTATCCTTTATCACCTTTACCTACTGCACATCTTTCCTAGCTCGGTCCCTCTGTCTAGCCAATCGGTACAGGTCCTTTTCTCCCTCCTTAGTGTCCAACCTTTCATACAACTCTTCATATGCCTTATCCTTAGCCTTTGCCACCTCTCTCTTTGCCATGCACCTCATCTCCTTATACTCCTTTCTACTTTATTCATCTCTCTGACAATCCCACTTCTTCTTTGCCAACCTCTTTGTCTGTATACACTCCTGTATGTCCTCATTCCACCACCATGTCTCCTTGTCATGCTTCCTCCGTCCAGATGTGATACCAAGCACCTTTCTAGCCGTCTCCTTTACTAGCTCTGCTGTAGTTACTCAGCTATTTGGTAACTCTTCCTTGACACCCAGTGCCTGTCTTAACTCATCCCTGAACTCCACCTCACAATTACCCTTTTTCTTAGTGCTGCCCTCACACTCCTCCTCCTCTTCTTGATCATCAACATTATCCTACAGACCACCATCCTATGCTGCCTAACTACACTTTCTCCGGTCACCACTTTACAGTCTCCAATCTCCTTCAAACTGACCCTCCTACATAAGATATAATCCACCTGTATGCATCTTCCTCCACTCTTGTATGTCACCCTATGCTCCTCCTTCTTGTTAAAATATGTATTCACCACAGCCATGTCCATCCTTTTTGCAATATCCACTACCATCTGACCTTCTGCATTCCTTTGTTTAACACCATACCTACCCATCACTTCCTCGTCCCCTCTGTTCCCTTCACCAACATGCCCATTGAAATCTGCTCCAGTCACCACTCTCTCACCCTTGGGTACAGTCATTACCACTTCATCCAATTCACTCCAAAATTTTTCTTTCTCATCCATTGCACACCCAACTAGTGGAGCAGATGCACTAACAACATTCATCATTACACCATCAATTTCAAGCTTCATAAACATCACTCTATCCGAAATTCTTTTCACCTCCAAAACACTCTTAGCATACTGTTCCTTCAGAATAACTCCTACGCCATTTCTCCTCCCATCCACACCATGATAAAACTATTTGAACTCACCTCTGATACACCTAGCCTTACTCCCCTTCCATCTGGTCTCTTGCACACACAATATACTAACCTTCCTTCTGTCCATCATATCAGCTAGCTCTCTCCCTATACCAGCCATACTGCCAACATTCAAATTTCTGACCTTCACTATCACAGTCCTAGCCTTTCTCCTCTCTTCCTGCCTTCGGCCATGCCTTCCGCCTCTTCTCCGCCAACAGTAGCCCAATTTCCACCAGCACCCTGTTGGCTAACAGTACTGGTGGCGGTCGTTGTTAACCCGGGCCTCGACTGATCCGGTATGGAAATATTTACTAATGTCTGCATGAAATGATTTGGTGAAGCACTAAATAGCACTATATATCACTAAAAGCATAAATTGGTTAGAACTAACTCATCAACTAACATATACACAGCTTCTTACCACTTAGAAAATTATCCATAATCCATCTGCTTGTCCAATCCTATTCAGTCATTATGATCCATTGACCAAAAACTCTTGTCTGTCCACAAACCTATCAAATCTACTGGACATTTTCTGTACTTGTAAGATGTTGCTAAAGCCAGGAACTCCTTATCTCTAACCATCAGATCAATATCCTCCTTCCCATCCTTCAAAACAATTCTAAAAGATTTCCTATCTGAAAGCTGACTCTGTTCTTGCTCAACACCAGGATATAATATATCCCTAAATGTAAACAAATACATATTCATACCTTATATCTCCTTTCTCTTCCTTTTTTACTCACTTCCTTACTTCTATTCCCCCCCCCCCAACTTTCTCTTTAAATGCACCACAAGCCTGCCTTTCTCTCACTTCATATTGCAATTCCTGTTTGCAGTATAGTAACTTACCTTTAATTTCTCAAATAACCCAAATAAGAGAGAAAAGCAATCTCAGAAACAACCAGTAACCTCAAAGAAGATTGCTGGACACGCACCACACAAACCATGGCTTGTAAATTCATTTATTCACAGAAACCACAAAATGAACGCTGACAAATCCACATACATTTTCGTCATACTAGACTTCTTCAGATAACATGTACTACAAGGAAACTCATTTAAATACTACACTGATTTCAAACTGACCAATAAAAACATCCAATCAATTAACCCATAATGGGAAATATTTAAAACAACCCTTTCTAAAACATATTATACACCTCCACAAAATGTTAAAACTTTGTACAAAAAACTACAAGAAATAAAATACATTTAAATGGCATTAATATAAAAATATATGTATATATGTGTAAAATATTCATAATATTATATCTGGACAAGCTCCTTTTGCAAAAATCAGTACTATCATCTGCTAACCAATAAAATATAATACAATGTATAAAACTGAAAAATATACTTTAAAGTTTTGCTGCTCTTAAATTTTACAATGGAGCAATCAAAATACTCTCATTCAAGCCTGGGGGTCTTGCAGCATCTAAAGTGACCTGCCAGTACAGTTCACGGTATTCTAAACAGGTTTCCCAGGAACCCCCCCCCCCCGGCATTAACACTAACTGTCTCTAAAACAAAAAATAAAAATTTTGCTTGATCACAACCCTGTGAATGCCTGTATAGAGCATTCCTTTCATTATATTTACTAATATTGTAAAAATGCTCGTAAATACGTCTTTTCAGAAGTCTCTCCGTCTTTCCCACATAAAAAGCACAACAAAACTCACACGTCACTTAATACACAAGGCCACTAGTATTACAATTACTATAATACATACTTTTAATTATCCTATTTCTGGATTTAATATATACTTGGTCAGTATTAGTTATATGACTACACTGAGAACAAGCCCCACATTTGTAAGTCCCCGTCCTTTTGTTCCCATATATACTTACAATAATACTTCCCCTCTCAAAGAAATTCTTTCAAATGTTTTCCTTTTTTAAAAATAATCCTAATAGACTTATTCACTAAACCGCTGAGATCTGTAAGGGAAGTAAATCTGTCCCAATCTCTCATAACCACATCCCCTACAACTTTGTATTCATTATTAAATTCCATGTTAATGCCCTACAAAAATCATTACCATCTTTCCGGACAGATGGAGAAGTTATAAACTGATCTCCTTTACCTAACATAGGCAAATATCTTGAACTTCGTAAGTTCTTAACACAATTCCTAGTGTCCCCAAGCAAACTGAATGGATACCCTCGCTTCTTAAAAAGTTTCTCCAAGAATACACATTCTTCTTCAAAATCTTCATCTAAGTAAGTGAGTCTACTTGCTCTTATTAATTGCCCCTTAAAAAGACTTCTCTTTTGTACATAGAGGTGGGTGCTATCAAGATGTAGATATGAATTAGAAAGTTTCCTTTTGGAATACTTTAGACTTAATGCCCCTAGAGGTTTTAATAAAGCAAACATCTAAAACAATCAGCTTTATAACTGTAATAGAACTCGTAAAATGCAAAAAAGAGGTGGTGGAATCTAGATATTCCAAAAAGTCTTTCAACTTATTTTTCGATTCCTTCCAAAAAATACAAATGTCATCAAGGAATCTCCTATAAAGTATCCAACAATCACACAATCTAGAATTAAAAACATACTGATTTTCCCACCATGCTAATATAATGTTAGCATAAGTAGGGGCACAATTAGCCCCCATAGCAATCCCCTTTACTTGATGAAAAAATTCCCCCCATAATAAATAAAACTATTTTTTAATATAAGGTCCAATAAATTAAAAATAACTTGCAATTCATCAGTAGAAATACTATACTTATCCCCTAGAGCTGCCTCAAACCAATCTAATCCTATGTTCTGGGTATCACTGTAAACTAATCTTTAATATCCACAGTCACAAAAATAACATCATCATACAGCTGCTGCAAATCAATCCCCTGAATGAAATCCCATGAATCCTTAAGTATCGTTTTTTCTGTCCCCCAATACTTTTTCAATTTTACATAAACAAATTTTGCTAGAGGGGCTGTCTTTGATCCTTCAGCCGAAACAATAGGTCTAAGGGGGGTCCAATTGGTCCTTGTGGACCTTAGGTATACCAAACATAGTGGGTATTCTAGGTTAAGGCACATGCAAAAATTTTAAAGTTTCCAAATTAATAAGCACCTCTAACAACAAGTCATATAGGGTCAACTCAATTTTTTTATATGCCAAATAAATTTAATTCCTAGATACCCTAGTGTAAGTAGTTGAGTCACCCAAAATATCTGAAATTTTTCCTTCATATATGACTTGGTCCATAAGACAGAACCCCCCCCCCCCTTTGTCAGCCTTCATGATCCTGACCTGTTTATTTTGCTGAAGTTCACTAAGAACCCACCTTTCGTTATCCTTAAGGTTGTACCTGTTAGTTTTACCAATAACTTGCCTTAATTCTTTCTCAGCTAACCGCTCAAAATTCTTTATTTGTGGATGTAATGGCGGGTTGAATTCACTTTTACATTTTAAACTATTTGGTGTATGTACCTTTCTTTGCTCATGAAAAAAACAATTCAAAATTCAATTGCCTTGTGAACATCTTAAGATCTAGTTTTAATGTGGTAAGATCATATTTTCTATAAGGTATAAACTTAAAACCCCTTGATAGTAAACTAAAATGGTCAGTGGTTAATTTTATCCCACTGTAATTAAATATAATTATTGTAATAAATGTGTTGCCTTTGTGTCTAATATTCTCCACTAATACTTCATTGTGTATCTCCTCTGTTAATATTTCATTGGGTATCTCTTCAGTTATTAATGAAATTTCCCCCTTCCCTGGTATCCCTCTCACCTCACTCCCCTTTGATCCTGTTGGTAATAATGAAAGACCCTCTGATTCATCAACCTTTCGGAACGTCAGAGAGGGGGATACTCTAAAGCATTCAAGTGGTTAATTTCACCAACATGTTCATCCCTATCACATCCTTCATTAGAGTTTCCGCTTCCTACATATCCTTCCCTATACATCTGAACATTAACCTTTTTAGGTGCAGGGTAGCATCGCTTGTCCTTATATTCTAAAATATCTCTATTCAGTTTCTTAATCTTCCGTTTAATATTCATTTAACATGCTTCATCAATTTTGTCCATAACAGCATAGTATTTATTTTTTTCCATCTCAGCAGTGTGCATTAAATCATTGGTAATACAATTATTAAGGTGCTCTATAGTACCTTTTAACTTATACATCCTTAATTAATTTTGTTTAATAACAATCCTAACCACATCTAACCCACATTTATTAAATACTTCCAATAATTCATTGTATAAATCAGAACTACTATCAATATTGTTGGGGAAATTATAGACTCTTAGACCTTTAGGAACAATTCCCCTTTTCAAGCATTCCTTAAAGTACTCATTGTCAATACTAAGTGCCTTAAATTTCCCCAACACATCAGCTAATTTATTAACACTATTCCTACAGGTGTCCGTTTCCCCCGTAACACTCATACCACTTGTATTAACATCAAGATTAACATTTATACTGACTTTATCTTTAAGCCACTCAGAAAAATTCTTCCTCTGTTTAACCGAGTCAATGTTAACATTATCACAGTCACATCTTTGTGGAAGAACAGGAGTCTCTTCATGACTAAATCTTCCAACACCCGAAGTCACACCATTCTCTCCGGTTAATGAAAACAAGTTAGGCATAGAAGCATCATATGTATTAGCAATAATCCACCCTGTTTGCTGTCCATTTTCCAATCTTTTGTCCAATAAAGTGCCAAGTCTATCTCTAACAGCTGCCGCTGTTTGCTCGCCTCCATTAAATGCCTTCTGGTTTCTGTGAATAGCCGAAGAAAGCAAAGTTGCTAAAGAAACCCCAATCGGAGTAAGCAAATCCATCAGTTGGGAAAGCTGCCCAATGAGCTTTCTCGTTTCACCAATGTCATCCCTCCTATCCTTAGGAGACCATGGCCAAGAGTCAGTACTTTCCATATTCTCTCAAATAATTCCACAAATAACCAAAATAAGAGAGAAAAGCAATCTCAAAAACAACCAGTAACCTCAAAGAAGATTGCTGGAAATGCAACACACAAACCACGGCTTATAAATTAATTTATTCACAGAAACCACAAAATAAATGCTGACAAATCCACATACATTTCCATCATACAAGACTTCTTCAGATAACATGTAATACAATGAAACTCATTTAAATACTACACTGATTTCAAACTGATTAATAAAAGCATCTAATCAATTAACCCATAATGGGAAATATTGAAACAACCCTTTCTAAAACATATTATACACCTCCACTAAATGTTAAAACTTTGTACAAAAAAGTACAAGAAATAAAATACATTTAAATAGCATTAATATAAAAATATATGTATGTATGTATGTGTAAAATATTCATAATACTATATTTGGACAAGCTCCTTTTGCAAAAAGTAGTGCTACCATCTGCTAACCAATAAACTATAATGCAATGTATAAAACTGAAAAATATACTTTAAAGTTTTGCTGCTCTTAACTTTAACAATGGAGCAACCAAAATGCTCTCATTCAAGCCTGGGGGTCTGGCAGCATCTAAAATTACCTGCCAGTACAGTTCACAGCATTTTAAATGAGTTTCCCTGGAACCCCCCCTCCCCCCGCCATCAGAAATCACTGTCTCTAAAACAAAAAATAAAACTTTTGCTTGACCACAACCCTGTGAATGCCTGTATAGAACATTCCTTTCATTATTTTTACTAATATAATAAAAATGCTTATAAATACGTCTTTTCAGATATTTCTCAGTATTTCCCACATAAAAAGCACAACAAAACTCACACGTCACTAAATACACAAGACCACTAGTATTACAATTACTATAATACATAATTTTAATCACCCTATTTCTGGATTTAATATATACTTGGTCAGTATTAGCTATATGACTACATTGAGAACAGGCCCCACATTTGTAACTGCATATCCTTTTGTTCCCATATTTAACTACATTAATACTTCCCCTCTCAAACAATTCTTTCAATTTTTTTCTTTTTTAAAAGAGTTTAGAGCAGCAAAACTTTAAAGTATATTTTTCAGTTTTATACATTGCATTATATTTTATTGGTTAGCAGATGGTAGTGCTGATTTTTGCAAAAGGAGCATGTCCAGATATAGTATTATGAATATTTTACACATGCATGCATATATTTTCATATTAATGCTCTTTAAATGTATTTTATTTCTTGTACTTTTTTGTACAAAGTTTTAACATTTAGTGGAGGTGCATAATATGTTTTAGAAAGGGTTGTTTTAAATATTTGAAAACAAATCCAAGGCTAGCACATTGGTAAAGTGTAGAGTGGTATACGTTCAGGAACAAAATAAGGGGCAAACCAATCTTCCACAAACGCAAGTAATTTAATGTTGAACAAAGCTTTCAGATAAAACAGTCCTTCATCAGTGACTGATGAAGGACTGTTTTATCTGAAAGCTTTGTTCAACATTAAATTACTTGCGTTTGAAGATTTGCCTTTTTAAATATTTCCCATTATGGGTTAATTGATTGGATGTTTTTATTGGTCAGTTTGAAATCAGTGTAGAATTTAAATGAGTTTTCTTGCATTACCTGTTATCTGAAGAAGTCTTGTATGATGAAAACGTATGTGGATTTGTCAGCGTTCATTTTGTGATTTCTATGAATAAATTAATTTACAAGCCGTGGTTTGTGTGGTGCGTTTCCAGCAATCTTTTTTGAGGTTACTGATTGTTTTTGAGATTGCTTTTCTCTCTTATTTTGGTTATTTGTGGAATTATCGGAAAGAACATGGAAAGCACTGACTCTTGGCCACAGTCTTCTAAGGATAGGAGAGACAACAGTGAATTGAGAAAGCTCATTGGGCAGCTTTCCCAACTGGTGGATTTGCTTACTCCGATTGTGGTTTCTTTAGCAACTTTTCCCAGAAACCAGGAGGCATTTAATGGAGGCGAGAAAACAGCGGTGGCTGATAGATATAAACATGGAACTTCATTGGACAAAAGATTGGAAAATGGACAGCAAGCAGGGCGGATTATTGCTAATACATTGGATGCTTTTATGCCTAACTTGTTTTCGTTAACCGGAGAGAATGGTGTGACTTCGGTGTTGGAAACAGTAATCATGAAAAGACTCCTGTTCTTACACGAAGAGCTGACTGTGATAATGTTAACATTGACTCAGTTAAGCAGAGGAAGAATTTTTCTGAGTGGCTTAACGATAAAGTCAGTATAAATTTTAATCTTGATGTTAATACAAGTGGTATGAGTGTTACGGGGAAACAGACACCTATAGGAATAGTGTTAATAAATTAGCTGATGTGTTGGAGAAATTTAAGGCACTCAGTATTGACAATGAGTACCTTAAGGAAAGTTTGAAAAGGGGAATTGTTCTTAAAGGTCTAAGAGTCTATAAGTTCCCCGACAATATTGATAGTAGTTCTGATTTATACAATGAATTATTGGAAGTATTTAATAAATGTGGGTTAGATGTGGTTAGGATTGTTATTAAACAAAATTAATTAAGGATGAATGAGTTAAGCCTACATTATTCCCCTCCACAAAGGAGGAAACAATAATAACATCTCCAACTTTAGACCTATCGCCATCTTATCTCCCATCTCTAAACTACTTGAAAAATGTATCCACATACAACTATTACCATATCTCACCGACAGTCACCTACTAACCCCAACACAACATGGATTCAGACACGGTCACAGCATTTCTACTGCACTACTCTCCTTCCTCGAAACTGTAAATAAAGCCAGAGACTCCAACTGCATTGTCTCCACCCTCCTCCTAGACCTTTCTAAGGCTTTCGATACCATCTCCTACTCCCTCCTGCTGACCAAACTTTCTAACCTACATCTTTCACCCTCTAGTATCAACTGGTTTACCAGTTACCTTTCCAACAGGCAACAATCTGTCAAATGTAAGAAATATACTTCCTCATTCCTCAACACTGTCACTGGTGTACCCCAGGGTTACATATTAGGTCCCTTACTGTTCAACATTTTCATTAATGACTTCCACCACAATATACCGAATGCTAAAATAGTCCAATATGCAGACGATTCAACAATTATCTATGCTGCTAACTCCATTCCTTCCCTTATAAAATTAACTCAAGATACCTTCTCAACCACTGAAAAATGGATGCATGATAACCACCTAGCTCTCAATCCATCAAAAACCAAACTCATGTTATTCACCCCATCCAAAAGCATAACTATCGACATAAATTCCTTCCTCATAGCCAGTCACAACAACACATGCCTTGAAATTGTTTCCAGTGCTAAACTGTTAGGAGCTCTCATAGATAATCAGCTTAAATTTGATTCCCATATACAAACAAACATTAAAAAAAACATCAGAAACTTGGTATGCTCTATCGCCATATTTGCTTCCTCTCTCCATCCACTAGACTCCTCCTCTCTACCACATACCTCATCCCTTCTCTCCTTTATGGTGCCCCACTCTTAACCAACCTACAATCCTCTATCAAAACACAACTCTCCTCCTGCTACAACAAAATTGCCAAATTCACCACTGGGCACAGATCCTCCTCCCGTCGCTGTACTGCCCTCCACAAACTAAATTGGCTAGAGCTTCCCAACTACCTTACCTACACTCAACTAACTCATGCTCATAAGCTCATTTTCAAGCCCTCACTCTGCCCCTCACTCGCCTCAACCTTCACCATGCACCAACCTAGCAGACCGCTAGGAACCAGCACTCAGAACCTAATTAAACTCCACAAACCTGCCTGTCCAGCAGGCAAACTCCTACTCTCTTTTTCCCTAGCCCGTCGCTGGAACTCCCACCCACCTCATATCCACAGCACCAGCAGCCTCCCCATCTTAACTCTCCTCCACTCACATTTATCATCTCTCTGGGAATGCTCATGTTCCCATCCTGCATAACATCCCCAGCTACTGCCTTACCCCCTTTATACAATCACATCCCCCCTATGGGAACATACACATTGTAAACAACCACTTATGTTTAATATCTTCTGTACATACCTACTAACTATTGTCTTTAATTTAACATATTTTCTAGTGACTATAGAGACTAAAAATTGTAAACTGATATGAATTGTTGCATTTGGCTCTTCTTTGTATTCCAGTTGTATTAACATTTACTTGTGCTTATATGTACTCTTCTGGTACTTTAACAGACTGTTATTTTATTTTATTTCATACTTTTATACTTTATATTGTATCTATGGAGCTTTTCTCCCCAGGACTCCATTGAAAATGGGCTCATTCAGCCCAATGGACCATCCTGGCAAACAAACTTCAAATAAATAAAAATAAATAAATAAAAGGTACTATAGAGCACCTTAATAATTGTATTACCAATGATTTAATGCACACTGTTGAAATGGAAAAAAATGAAATACTATGCTGTTATGGACAAAATTGATGAAGCATATTAAACGGAATATTAAGAAACTGAATAGAGATATTTTAGAATATAAGGACAAGCGATGCTACCCTGCACCTAAACAGGTTAATGTTCAGATGTATAGGGAGGGATATGTAGGAAGTGGAAACTCTGATGAAGGACGTGATAGGGATGAACATGTTGGTGAAATTAACCACTTGGATGCTTTAGAGTATTCCCCTCTCCGATGTTCCGAAAGGGTGATGAATCAGAGGGTTCCTCAGTATTACCAACAGGATCAGAGAGGAGGGAGGTGAGGGGGATACTGGGGAAGGAGGAAATTTCATTAGTAACTGAAGAGATACCCAATGAAATATTAACAGAGGAGATACACAATTAAGTATTAGTGGAGAATATTAAACACAAAGATAACACATTTACTTACAATAATTATACTATATTTAATTACAGTGGGATAAAATTAACCACTGACCATTTTAGTTTACTATCAAGGGGTTTTAAGTTTATACCTTATAGAAAATGTGATCTTACCAAGTCAATATTAGATCTTAAGATGTTCACAAGGCAGTTGTATTTTTGTTTTTTCATGAGCAAGGAAAGGTACATACACCAAATAGTTTAAAATGTAAAAGTGAATTCAACCCCCCATTACATCCGCAAATAAAGAATTTTGAGCAGTTAGTTGAGAATGAATTAAGGCAAGTTATTGGTAAAACTAACAGGTACAACCTTAAGGAAAATGAAAGGAGGGTGCTTAGTGAACTTCAGCAAAATAAACAGGTCAGGATCATGAAACCTGACAGGGGTGGGGGGGGGGTCTGTCCTTATGGACCAAGTTATATATGAAGGAAAAATGTTAGATATGTTGGGTGACTCCACTACTTACACTAGGGTATCTAGGAATTAAATTTATTTGGCATATAAAAAATTGAGTTGGCCCTAAACAACTTGTTGGAGGGGCTTATTAATTTGGAAACTTTAACATTTGTGCATGCTCCTCAACCTAGAATACCCACTATGTTTGGTATACCTAAGGTCCACAAGGACCAATTGGACCCCCCTTAGACCTATTGTTTTGGCTGAAGGATCAAAGCCAGCCCCTCTAGTGAAATTTGTTGATGTAGAATTAAAAAAGTATTGGGGGACAGAAAAAATTATACTTAAGGAGTCATGGGATTTCCTTCAGGGGATTGATTTACAACAGCTGTATGATGATGTTATTTTTGTGACTGTGGACATTAAAGATTTGTTTACGGTGATACCCGAGGACATATGATTAGATTGGCTTGAGGCAGCTCTAGTGGATAAGTGTAGTATTTCTACTGATGAATTGCAAGTTATTTTAAATTTAATGGACCTTATATTAAAAATAATTGTATTTATTATGGGGAGATATTTTTTCATCAAGTGAAGAGGGTTGCTATGGGGGCTAATTGTGTCCCTACTTATGCTAACATTATATTAGCATGGTGAGAAAAGCAGTATGTTTTTAATTCTAGATTTTGTGATTGTTGGACACTTTATAGGAGATTCCTTGATGACATTTGTATTTTTTGGAAAGAATCAGAAAATAAGTTGAAGGAATTTTTGGAATATCTAGATTCCACCACCTCTTTTTTGTACTTTACAAGTTCTATATCATTTGATAAAGCAGATTTTTTTTAGATGTTAGCATTATTAAACCCTCTAGGGGCATTAAGTTTAAAGTATTCTGAAAGGAGACTTTTTCTATTTCATATATACATTTTGATAGCACCCACCCCTATGTACAAAAAAGAAGTATTTTTAAGGGGCATTTAATAAGAGCAAGTAGACTCACTTACTTAGATGAAGATTTTGAAGAAGAATGTGTATTCTTGGAGAAACTTTTTAAGGAGAGAGGGTATCCAGTCAATTTGTTTGGGGACACTAGGAATTATGTTAAGAACTTATGAAGTTCAAGATATTTGCCTATTTTAGGTAAAGGAGATCAGTTTATAACTTTTCCATCTGTCTGGAAAGATGGTAGTGATTTTTGTAGGGCATTTACGATTGAATTTAATAATAAATCCAAAGTTTTAGGGGATGTGTTTATGAGGGAGTGGGACAGATTTAGTTCACTAACAGATCTCCGAGGTTTAGTGAATAAGCCTATTAAGATTATTTTAAAAAAAGGAAAAAATTTAAAAGAATTGTTTGAGAGGGGAAGTATTAATGTAGGTTAATATCGGAACAAAAGGATGGGCACTTACAAATGTGGGGCTTGTTCTCAATGTAGTCATATAGCTAATACTGACCAAGTATATATTAAATCCAGAAATTGTGTGATTAAAAGTATGTATTATAGTAATAGTAATACTAGTGGTCTTGTGTATTTAGTGACGTGTGAGTTTTGTTGTGCATTTTATGTGGGAAAGATGGAGAGATGTCTGAAAAGACGTATTTACGAGCATTTTTACGATATTAATAAAAATAATGAAAGGAATGCTCTATACAGGCATTCACAGGGTTGTGGTCAAGCAAAATTTTTATTTTTTTGTTTTAGAGACAGTGAGTGCTGATGCCAGGAGGGGTTCCTGGGAAGCCTGTGTAGAATACCATGAACTGTACTGGCAGGTATCTTTAGATGCTGCCAGACACCCAGGCTTGAATGACAGCATTTCAATTGCTCTGTTGTAAAATTTAAGAGCAGCAAAACTTTAAAGTATATTTTTCAGTTTTATACATTGCATTATATTTTATTGGTTAGCAGATGGTAGCATTGATTTTTGCAAAATGAGCTTGTCCAGATATAGTATTATGAATATTTTGCACATACATATATATATATATATATATATATATATATATATATATTTTTTTTTTTATATTAATGCAATTTAAATGTATTTTATTTCTTGCAGTTTTTTGTACAAAGGTTTAACATTTAGTGGAGGCATATAATATGTTTTAGAAAGGGTTGTTTTAAATATTTCCCATTATGGGTTAATTGACTGGATGTTTTTATTGGTCAGTTTGAAATCAATGTAGTATTTAAATTAGTTTCCTTGTATTACGTTATCTGAAGAAGTCTTGTATGATGAAAATGAATATGGATTTGTCAGTGTTCATTTTGTGATTTCTGTGAATAACTTAATTTACAAGCTGTGGTTTGTGTGGTGCATTTCCAGCAATCTTCTTTGAGGTTACCTTTAATTTCTCTATAAACTACATAAAATGTCTCTAGTAAATCATTGTCATATAACTTATATCCATTCTTTACCAATGTATTCATATTATGTCTAATTTGGTAAAATCATTATTTGTTTTTCGCATTATTTTTAAAGACTGTAAAGTTATTGTTCTTAAATACTTTTTAATTCTTTGAAGCTTTTCTCCCCAGCTTCCTCTGAAAATGGTCTCCTACTGAATCAGACTTTCCAGTAATCAAATGTCAATAAATAAATGAATAAGTAAATAAATAAATTGTTAATGTATATTACTTAATGTCTGCCCATGTATGTTACTGAATTTAGGTTTAAAAATGCTTGTATTGTGTAGGAGTGTCTCTCCAAGCAATTCCTGGAAAAGGGTTTTTTGACTAAACCTAGTTAGAAAAACCTAGTATACAAAAGCAAGATAAAAAGAATATACATTCATCACAATGGATAAATGCATTAATTTCCTTTTTATACAGAGGCATTCATTTTTTGTTTGCTTTAATTTCTTTTGTCCTCCTTTGCATACCTCCCAGGTGACCATCAGCTAGCAAAGGTCTGCTTCCATTGTCCATTTTTACCTTCAGTGTTCCTGTTACTACACAGGCAGGGTGGGAAGACGAAGTGGATTGGAAATGAACAATCAGCAGTCTTGTGTAGACTGTCCTGCAGACAAGGGTATTTTTGCACATCCAAATTGGAATGCAGTTTATAAACATACTGTGTCTGTGTTTAGAAATCAGAGTATTGCTGTCATGCCTACAGCAGAATGAATAAAATATGAAAATACACTTTTTTGGTACCTTTTACTGTATCAGATTATCAAAATATCTGGATACAACACAGATAATTTTACTTTCAAGAAAGAGAAAATATTTTGGCAAATAATATAAATCAGTCCATTCCATTTTAAGCAAATAGGATGCATTTGAATATTGTGTTTTGGAATATTTCTATACATTAACTGTTAAAAAGAAATATCACAAAAAAATGTAAAAGTTTAAATGAGCAGTCAGAAATCTTTGACCACCTAATTCCTATATACTCTGATAAATGTATTTCACAGAGAGAACACCTACATGCTAAGCAAAATATTAATTTGTAAGAAAACATAAAAACATATATATGTTTTTTTTTTAGGCATTCCCAGTCCCTAAATGCTTACATTGATAGGGGGTTTATATTATAGCAATAACCCACGCCTGGGTGTGGGTAATGCTAAATTTACCCACGGTTGGCGTGGTTTACCAAACAAAGCCAACCGTGGGTAAATTTAGCATTACCCACACCCAGAAGTGGTTATTGCTATTATACATGACATTATTTAAGATAAGAAAGTATTACTTTTCTTAAATAATGGCATAATATAATGCCTGTTTACTGCTCTTCCGCAGATGTCTGGCATCCGCGGCAGTTCTGATGTACAGAGCTGTGGACAAAGCAGCGGAGAAAGCAAGCTCTCCGTTGCTTTTTAGTGTTTCGCTATGTTAAATGAGTTTAGCATAGCGAGACAGTTTTAAAATAAGCAACGGACATCTCCGTTGCTTATTTTAAAACTGTCTCGCTATGTTAAACTCATTTAACATATACTAAAAAAACTGTGAGGATCTTGCTTTCTCCGTTGCTTTTTAAAACACTGTCTCGCTATGTTAAATGGGTTTAACATAGCGAGACAGCTTTAAAATAAGCAACGGAGATCTCCGTTGCTTATTTTAAAGCAGTCTCGCTATGTTAAACCCATTTAACATAGCGAGACAGTGTTTTAAAAAAACGAGTTATACTAATGGAAAAAAGTCCGGGCGACCGGACCTTTTTCCATTAGTATAACTCGATTTACAACGGGCACACTGGCCAATCAGCGTGCACGTTTTGGGGGGGTCATGGTATAATAAAAAATTAGTACTGCTGTATGAAGTGACATCCAACATGACTGGGTGTTTAAAAAAATTAAGAGTTTAACAGAAGGGGGCTAATGTTGCAAGGTATGCATTCAATCTAAAAATATTGTTTGGATGTGTATTTAGCCACAGTTTATAATGCTAGAAAAAGTCTGAAAAAACACCTGATCACATCACACAACATTACTCATTTCTAAATAACCTTGATGATTTTTTTTGTTTATGTTTTTGAAGGAAATTCTAGGAATTTTATGTATAACCAAAATATCATAAAAAGTTACAGCAGAGAATGATTTCATTTTATGTTAAATTTGTTTACCAGTGTAGTACACTGATCACATATGAGCATCTAAGGGCACAGCCTGGGTGATACATTTCTTAAAAATGCAATATAAAAGAGCTTATTAGAGCACATTCTCTATTAAGATAAACAAAAATATTTACAATGTAATGACTGAAGAGATTTTGTATACAATGAAGAATAAAACAATGAAAAACATTAAATAATGAAATTATTGATTTAACAAAACAATATTTTACCTATAACTTTAAAAGGAAATCCTAAAGAATTCTTATAGAAAAGAAAACATAGATGTAAACATACTTTACAGAAAGATTTACCCCGGGATTCATGAACAAATATTTTCCATGCAGGAACAGTGTAGCCCCTCCTGCATGGAAAATGGCTGCCTCGCGATTCAGGTACGTGCCATTTTGACATGCATGAGCACTCTAACACTGTTCCTGCGTGGAAATCCATGCAGGATGATAATCACCTCATTTGCTAGTGAAAACCATGCAAATGAGGTGAATTAGTAATTCACCAACCTGCCAGGTCTCCGTGCAGGAACAGTGTTAGGTGCAGAAATGTATTGGGTTACTAACTGAATACATTCCTGCAAAAAAACACAACAGAGGCATGTCAGCTCTCAGTAAAGCATGTATTAGAGCAGTTATGCATGCCACTGGCCAAATCTATGGCCATTGACATGGACAATAGCTACCTATGAATAAAAATTAAACTTTTATTTTTGTTGGCTGATCTCAGCCATTGAATGTGTGGGAAGTGGTACGTGAACAGGAGGGGGGAGAAAATAAAAAAGGGGGAAAACATAAGTATTATGGAAATCTGCATTCTGCCATTATAGTCAATGGCATGCAGAAAGTAAACAATGGCAGGGAACAGTGGTTGCTAATGGGAAAGGCTTGAGTGCAATAACTAGGGATTAAGGCATTGGGGTATGTTAATGAGGGGACTTATACTGAATTACAGATTTATTTGGTCACACTGCACCTAACCGTATAGCTGCTCTAACACGATCGTGTCTGCAGGAGGAACAAGTAACATGAATATGGGGTGTATCATGCTTGCTGTAAGCACATTGGAGCTAGTGTGCCTGTGTTTCTGCTTAGCTAAGCACAGCTAAGTGAAGGTGTGTGTCTGAGGTTGTATAGATTCAGTCCATGAACTGAGGAGCATGTTCACACCCAGGGGAGGTCCATTTCCTGCTGTTTACACTAGCTAGGGGCTGAAACAGGAAGGATATAGGAAAAGCAAAAGGAAGTAGCAGAACAAAGGAAATGCAGTACAAATCAGCAATATGGGACTCTGCAACCCACAATGGGCCATTGAAAGCACTCAATAATACATCTGGCAGGTGGCTGCATAGCTGAAAATGGGAGGAGATGTAAGTAAAAATTAATTAAAAAAAGGGCAACAGCAGAATAAGGCAATCATGCACAAATTACCATTAATGCCTCTAATACTCACATTGGCCAAAGCAAAGCCATTAGTAATATAACCGGCAGCTGTAATGTATCATAGTCAGCCAATCATACAGGCAGCATCAGCAGAACAACAGTATAAAGTATGGAAATGCCTTATAGTCTGGTTTTCCACAAACTCTGCACCAGTGGTGTGTACATGCAGGGGAATTTTAACTTGAAAACTGTTAGGGGCTGCCATTGCTTTGATAAATCAGTATGTGCAAGAGGCTGATGTCAGAGTAGAGAAAAATGCTGACAACCACCACAGACCAAGGAGGAGGAGAAGAGTGTTCAGACTCAGGGTAACCTACCACGTGCTACATAATCTGGAGATAGTAGAGTGCTACAGTGTGGACAGAGACATACTCCAGTAAATCATTGAGTTGTGCCAGTCTCAACCCAGAGCTAGAACCAACAGAGGGCAACCCATCTCAGTGGATACAAAGGTATGTGTAGCCTTAAGAATTCTAGCTACAGGTACTTTCCAAAGACCTACTGGGGACATCATGGGAGTCTCACAGGCATCTGCATCCAGGGTACTCCACCATTTCCTGGATGCCATACTACCACATGCCTGTGAGCACATTTACTTCCCTAACATCTGTGAGGAGTGGACTAGAAATATGTGTCTCTTCCACTATGTAGCAGAATACCCAGAGGTACTGGGTGCCATATACTGCATTCACATCCACATCAAACCACCACCCAGTGAACTGGGTAGGGTCTACATAAACCGCAAGGTATATCTCTCCATCAAATGCCAGGTCATGTGCAATGCCCAGGGCATTATCATGAATGTGTGTGCTTGCAGCCTTGGAAGCTATTACGACTCCCACATCTGGCATTCATCAAAAGTGTGCCAGGCATTTGCCAGTGGGGGCATCCTGTATTGTCATCTAGTGGGGGATGCTGGCTATGCACTGGAGCCATGGATGATGACACCCATCAGAAATGCACACACACACACACACACACACACACACACACACACACACACACACACACACACACACACACACACACACACACAAGAATGCCATAATGAGGCAGACGCACAAACTAGGATCATTATAGAGCATGTGTTTGGGATGCTCAAGTCATGGTTCCACTGCCTTGACATATCTGGTGGAGCCTTGCAGTACTCTCCAGCCACATGTGCACACAAATTCATAGTATGTGCCATGCTACACAATATGATGCTGTGGAAACAGCTGCAGCAGGAACGGTATGGGGAAGGGCCATACAGCCCACCACCATTTGCCAAGGTCCCTGCAGGCAGAGTGACTCACAGGAGGAGGCCTCTGAGCCTGCTCCCATAGGCAAATGAAGGTATGCCCACTATGCTCATGCTTTGGCAAAGAGGCAACACATAGTGCACACACTGACACTGTATGGACCCCAGGGACTGACACCTCTCTCTGACTCGCACACACAGTAAAATGGATGACACACACATCACATTAACTATAACTTACAGTGTATAGGCAGTTTTCTGTGTTCATCCAACATAGGTAGCCCTAAAGTGCTGTCCTCACAACTGCTGCAAGCACAAGGTAAGTCAGTCTCCCTAACAATAAATGAATGGAGTAGTATGTTCTCATAGCATATCTATGGTAATGCTGCATGCATGCAAGCAAATGGGATGGCCTACTGGGATAGCAGCACACAACTGACAGCAATGTGGGACACCAGGAAATGTCTGTCCAAAACTGGCCTCCACACACTATGCAATAGTACCCAAGGTGGCAAATCCCAACTGCACTATATGTGTGGGGACAACTAATTGCGGGGTGGTAGGTCACAGGCATGGATGACAGGGTGGGGGTCCCATAACCACCGCTCACACCCACACAGCAAGTCAGCTGTAGAAAATCAAAGAGTAATGTCTGATAATGACACAGAAATGGTGGCAATATTGAATTAACCTCCTACAGACTCACACAGTGATAGCACAGCAGGACCCACAGTTGCAGTAAGTCTATGAATGATAAGAAGTCTGAAACTCAAATGTATGCCAGTACAATCTGACCTGGGCTTTTTACTGATATGCCACCAGTCCCCAAGACAGGGCACTATAGTATGGTAAATGGCACCAAAATGTAAAGCAAATATCAGCACAGTCTGTGCAGATGTGTACAGTTGACAGATATGCCCCCCATATACCCACACAAATGCAGTAACATATATGTCTGCATGGAAAAAGCAGCATAGCACACATTGGCAGGGCTGTACCAATACACATGAAAATGTGCTGCCTGTCCACAATATGCAGGGGTCAATGAGCTATGTGTATGTGTGGTTAATACTGTCAGGATCTGGCCAGCACATTCTCCTGGCAGTTGTCTTGTACTGCCCTAGGTACAGTGCTGCCTTTGACAGGGTCATGTGCAGATAACTCCTGTGCCAACTGTTATGCATGTCACTGACAACCAGTGCTCTGCCACTGACATACCTGGAAATCACAATGCTATGTGGAATATACTACACATATTAGTTACATATTGATGGATGTGTAGCAGAGTTGCCAGGACTTTTGTGAATATAAATGATTTGTGGTACTGTTGCCAGTGGTCATTCTCAATCATCATGTTTTCTTATGTTTGTTCTTACAAATAATGGAGATGTCTGCACAGTTGAATGCACTCTGTACCCACACCAATAACTCCCAACCTCTTACAGCAAGATGTCTGGACAAGGGCAGAAATAACAGTGGAACAAAGGTACAATGATAGGCATGTGTTGTAAATATCGCTCTTACATACTAAGAAAGTTGGTAGGATGAAGGGTTTGCAGTAGTGGGAATGATCTGAAGGTTATGTATAATGAAACAGTAATGTCTGTATTATTTTGTAACAACACAATTCAATTATATGTAACTAAGTTGCCATAAAAACACATGTGTACGTAGAAAGGATGAAATCTCTAGCCAAACACCAGGACAACATGCCAATAAAAGTACAGGTCAGAGGTATGCACACACAAGGATAATGACATCTCAGGTTAGAAAGATACCACAGAAGCAGGAGATCCCCAGCCAGTATATCACCAGGTTGCTGGATTGTTTGCACAGCTGTGTGTTATTACTACACTGCCTGCAGCCACACCTCACAAATGGCCCTGTTGGGCAAGAATTTACATAGCTGCTCATAATATCAGTCTATGCATCATACAACTAGTATTCCTCTGGTAAAGCTCTGTGATGATCTGAGGATGTCTGGCACTAGGTAATGCCACAATACATTGCAGTTTCAGACTACAGATATGTCAAAAATGTCTGCTAAACAAAACAAGTATCATGAGGAAACTCCTGTGTACTCATGAGAGGTATGGCTGTAGCACACAAAACCCTGGACTGAAGTACACCTATCTCTGGAATGGAGTCCCACCCTAAGTATAGAAGGTCACACCAGGCATGCTCCTACACTTAGAGAATGACAGGACATGTTGAAACCCACATCAGAATATATGACTGTATTGTGTATATATGTCTGTGCATACAGACAGCTATGTACACCTCAACTGTCCCCACACACACACATCAGACAAGATTACCCTCAGCAAGCTGTAGGTGGCCCATATGTGATATATCTGCATATGTTGCATCAGATACACACACATATATATGGGCAACAGATAACATATGTCAAGCATACACATACACATAGATGTGGGGAACTGAGAGACAGACAGTGATACAGAGAGACACAGGGGGACACAGACAGAGTGAGTCACACACATGGCTACCTTGAATGGCATACCGTGATGTCCTTCTGTGGACAGTGGCATCCGAGTTGTAAACAGTTGCATGTGTCAGCATAAAAAAAATTGTGTAACAGTACTGAGGTTGAGTTTATATCACATTACTTGCCTGTGTATGTATATGTCTCCATAGGACCAAGTATTATGAGACTTCCCACTTAGTACACTTCACATTGCCCTATTTCACAAGATCTGCTGCTGTCATTCACCTTAGAAGTACCTTTGGACACCTATCACCCCTATAAGCTTTGTAGCATGTGTGATGACTGTGTAACACTATAATAAAAATAACTCAATAGGTAGAGGTTCTAGTCTCAATACCACCAACTGTGTGTGTGTGTGTGTGTGTGTGTGTGTGTGTGTGTGTGTGTGTGTGTGTGTGTGTGTGTGTGTGTGTGTGTGTGTGTGTGTGTGTGTGTGTGTGTGTGTGTGTGTGACATTTGTGTATGTGAGAGTGAGGGGTGTGTGTTTGTTTTTTTTTCTTTGTATGTGAAACAGTTTTAGGCCATTCCCACTCACACCACTTCCGAGTGCCCCAGTTTATCTGCCCTACTGATGTCATTCCCCTTATCGTTACCTTTGGCCAGATGTCAGCCCAGTAAGCTCTGTAGCATGTGTAATAACTGCATAACACTACAAATCACTCGAAAGAGAGGGTTTCTAATCTCAAATCTGGCAAATGAGTATGTGTGTGCATGTTTGTAAAAAGAAGAATTTTGATAAGTCTCACATCCACTGGCCTACTTTATCAAGCCTGCTGATGTCATTCCCCTTATCAGCAACTTTGGCCACTTAGCCTGGCAAGCTCTGTAGCATGTGTGATAACTCTGTAACACTGTAGTACAAAGAACTAGATAGGCAGGGGTTCTACTCTCATATCCGGTAAATGTGTGTGTGGGTTATATGTGTGTATGTTTGTAGGAAGAAGTATTTTGATAAGTTACCCACCCACTGGCCTATTTTATCAGTCATGCCAATGTCACTCTCCTTGTAGGTACATAGGTGTGTACTAGGCTAATGGCCCTGAAGCCATTACAAGCCTAGCACATAGACGTGCCCTGCCCTTGTGCCACCTGACATTAGTTCCCATTGCCCCCATCAAGTAAAGCCACTTGAGTGATCCCTGGGATGAACTTTCTATCACCCATCCACTCATCAATATCTCTCTGCAACAGGGTCATCTAGGTGCTCTACTTGACATGTATGGGAAGTCTATTCCAGGGCATTTGCAGTCTCTGGGTGAGGAACCTGTCCCCCCAGCATGTTGTGTTGATTGTGGTAATGAGGTTGAAATCCCTGCATGTGTGGTGCAGAGAGATTGGGATATGTTTAGATGTAGCATTTGTAAAAGAGCTGGGTCAGACATGGCTTTGCAAGTCAAGCAGAGATCGCCTTTAAGTAGGTGATAAGAGACAGAAAATAGTTGGAGTCTTTTGAGTCTGTCTGTGAAGGACATGTGTCGAATGCCTAGGATCCTCATTGGGAGGTACTTCTGTGGCCTCTCCAGCTGTTGCAGGTATCTACTGAGGTACATGCCAAATGGCCCATTATACTTGATGATTGGTCTAATGAGGCAAGAGTACACAGAGATGATGACCTCTTTCTTCCCGGATGCAAAACCCTTAGTAATGACATGTGGCACATAGAAGGATTTCCTGACCACAATGGCAATGTGGTGTTTAAAGGAGTGGTTTATGTCAACCTGTGTCCCCAGATCTCTAATAATGTATACAGTGTTCAGTAATCTCCCATCAATGTGGTACTTAGTGGGAACTGAGATTTTACCAAAGGGGCTGATGATGCATTTTGTGGTGTTAAGCTTCAGGCCATGGTTTCCACATCAGTTAGTGGTCTCAGTGAGGCCTTTCTGTAGGATATCTGCATAATGATGGCTCCCAGCTTGCAGGTGTCAGTGAATGTGGCCAGCCAGAGTTCCTTTCTGTTGGCCTGGACTCATGATAAGTAGATGCTGAACAGAAGAGTACCAAGGACTGATCCCTGTGGGACTCCACTCATGACTGGCTGGCAGTCTGACTTGGAGCTCGCCACTTTCACACTGTGTGTTCTATCTGTGAGCCGATTTGCAAACCCCCTAGTGATATAGGAGTTGATGCCTAGTTTGGTGTGTTCATCCCTAATTCCTAACTGAAGAATGGTATCAAGAGCCTTGGCCAGATTGATGTAGGCTGCATGCAGTCCCTTACTGTCATACACAGCCCTGGTGACTGACTCAAAGAAGCCAGGTTGCGCAGGCATGATATTCCTTTCACAAAGCCAAACTATGTCTAGTCCAGAGTTAGGAGATTACCTATAAGTTTGTCGATCAGGTCCCTGTTGATGTGCTCCATAGCTGTAAGACATGTAAGGCTAATGGACTGATAATTCCCAGGGTCTGTAGTTGCCACACCTTTATGGAGAGGCATGACTGTAACAGTGTGCCATTTGGGAAGGACAAATCCTGAGGTGAGGCTGTGACTGAATAGAGCACACAGATGTAGTTCATGTAGAACACAGTCTGGGATTATTTGGGGACCCATGGAAGCTGTATTCTTGCCTATGCACAATGCAGGTGCAACCTGGTTGGAGTATTCCTGGGTGCCTGACATTCCACTGCCATTCTGACTGTTCCCCAAGAGGGGTGAGAGGGGTAAAGCTGGCACTGAATGTGTTGTCAAGAATGTTGGCAGTATCTGTTGGCACAGTATAGGAGGTAGCATTGTGATGTACCTCAGAGCACATCTGGGCATTGGGTGTGGAGTTTCTTAATATAACTATCAAAGGATTTGTGACTGGTGTCAGTGTTTTCTGCAGTTCTGCCATCATAGGCAGCTTTAGATGATTCCATGAGGGATCTCAGGTTGTTGGTGAGGCTAATAAGTGTATTTTACCACTCTTGGGACTCCACCTTTTTCTGCAACAGTTTCTTCATTCTGTTGTACATGGTATTAATGGCAGGGGAACACTAGATTGGCTCCAGTGTTTAGAGGTGAGTGTCATACTTCTGTTGGGTATGGCTAGTTCCATGCATTGATGTACATCATTGTACAGTGCATTTGTGTATATTTTGGCAGTCATGCAAGTATTTTCCATTGGCATGGGTACTGTGAAGTTAGCCATCTCTGTTCTTATGAGTCCACCATCAGTTTTGGAGAAGCTGTTCAAGGTGGTTACCTTTGCAGAGGGTGTGAGTGAGATGTGGATTTCCATGGTGATTACTCTATGTTGGATCTGACGAGGTAGCGATTGACTACTGTTGTCAAGCAACAGTCCCATATGTTAGTAATCAACACAGGTCAAGGATGCTGCTTCCTCTACAGGGTGTCAGAATGAGCTGGTTCAGGCCATTGGAACTGATTTATTCCAGGAAGTGTTGGGCCAGTGTATTGGTGCATGAGTATTTATTCCACTTGATGGAGGGTAGTTGAACTCTCCTAGTACTGGAGCATTGGGTTGGACCTTGATAGATTCCAGGCTGTTGAGGAATGTGAATTGAGTGTCTAGGGACATAGATGTGGACCCATAGCAGGCTATGACATGGATTGCACTATTACTCAATGTCAGTTGTACCTGACATATATCAGATGCATTATACTGGGATAATAACTCTGGGTGAGTTCATATCCATTATCAATATGGAGATACCACCATCTTTGGAGCCATGGCCCATGTTTTGGGAGTAACAGGTGTGGAATAAGTTGTAGGCTGGTTGTGCAGGGGTGCTGTCTGCTGCTGTAAAATAGGTCTCCATTACAGCACAAATGCCAATGTTCACCATTTTGGGGGGTGCTGTGAGTGGCTGCATCTCGAGATGTAGGTGTCTAGTGTTGAGCAGCATGACTCTCAGATTACATATATTTGTAGCTGTTACGGTGGTAATTTAATTTGGAACACTGCTGAAAAAGCAACTATAGGGGTGGGAAGACACTTAGCTGGTAACTGGAAACCCAGAGGTGACAGATGCAGGTAATCTGCGGCAAGCCATCGCAGTCTGTCAATCTTTCCATCCCAAGCAGACAGATACTAGATCCCATGATAGTGACACCATACACATAAGCCAATTGTTGAATTCAGTCATGGGTTACTGCCATACCTACCTGGTCCACATAATCTGAGAGTTCCACCATGTCACTTCTCATATAGTCCATGGATGTGCATCTCAGATCATCCACACACACATGGACAATGACAGAGTGATACTTGTAGTTGTTGTGCAGTGACATGACTGGGTGTGTTATGTGTTGGATTCTGACACCTGATAGAAAGCTGATTGTTACCTCCTCCATGTTCAAACTAGTGAGTGGAACATCCATATGCCTCACAATTGTGTCACCTATGATTACTGTATCAGACAAGGTGGTTAGCCTTTGGGGCTTAGGTTGAGGGTCATACCGTGTAGGTGAGTTATGTGTCCTGTGGTTTGTGCTGTGTTGTGGTGGTCAAGTGGGTGTTTGTTTTGGTGGTATCCACTGTTTGGGTAAATGTCTATTGAGTGCCACTGTGAAGGTGGGTGTGTGGTTATTGCTTGTATGTTAGAGCTGTGATAGCGTGTATTCTGGAGGGGTATATGTTCCATGTAGTGTGTTCCAGGTGTTGAACCTTCTCATCTTGACCAGCTAGTCCAGTCTTCACTGGAGATGGCATATCTTCCAATTTGGTGATTTAGGGGTATCTCTCGCAAGTCTGAGTGTTGGGAGTTTAGAGGAGAGTGTTGTCTGTCTACATGAGGCAGTTGCAACAGTGCCTCAGAATGCCCAAGTGCATCAGGTTAATGGGCAAAAGCACAGATAACTGCACTTTAATCATGCTAGGAGGGATGATCATAACTACTAAGTAATGGAGCTAATTCTGTGAGGAACGACTACTGCTGATGGCTCTCTTGGGTGTGCTAGAAAACTTGATAAATAAACCTGTTGAAGTGCAAAGCTATTAGGCTATTTGAAGTGCAGGAAAGAAAGAACTAGCAAGATCTAAGGAAAAAACTGAAGGCAGACTTTCTGGTACCTGTAACAGTTTACCGCACTTTTGGCCAGTTGACAGCCTAGTAAGCTCTGTAGCATGTGTGATAACTGTGTGACACTATAGTATAAATAACTAGACAGGCAGGGGTTCTAATTTCAATACCGGCAAGTGTGTGTGTGTGTGTGTGTGTGTGTGTGTGTGTGTGTGTGTGTGTGTGTGTGTGTGTGTGTGTGTGTATGTGTGTGTGTGTGTGTGTGTGTGTGTGTGTGTGCGTGCGTGCGTGTGTGTGTGTGTGTGTGTGTGTGTGTCTGAATCATATGCTGTCTGGGTTATACCATTTTGATTTGTGTACCACCCTGTAACTGTCCCATCACCCTACTTTACTAGGCCTGTTGACATCATTCACCTTAGAAGTACCTTGGGAATAAGAAAAATCATGTAAGCTCTGTGGTGCATCTGATAACTGTGTTACACTGTAGTAGAAATAACTAGATAGGTAAAGGTTCTACTCTCAATACTGGCAACTGTGTGTGTGTGTGTGTGTGTGTGTGTGTGTGTGTGTGTGTGTGTGTGTGCGCGTGTGTGTGTGTGTGTGTGTGTGTGTGTGTGTGTGTGTGTGTGTGTGTGTGTGTGTGTGTGTGCGTGTGTGTGTGTGTGTGTGAATCATATACTGTGTGGGTTATACCATTTTGATTTGTGTACCACCCTGTAAACATCAAATCACCCTGCTTGACTAGGCCTGCTGATGTTTTTCACCTTAGAAGTATATTGGAAGTAAGAGAAATCATGTAAGCTGCATGGTGCATATGATAACTGCATAATACTATAGTAAAAATATCTAGATAGGTAGGGGTTCTAATCTCACTACTGACAACTGTGTGTATGTGTCTTTGGGTGAAGATCATAACCTGTTTGGCTGATACCATTTTGATTGGTGTACTATCCATGCCTGTTTACCACCTTCTGATGGCATTACTTTATATACCATGGTAACAGCATCTGCCTCACATGCAGCATGTTAAACCATTGTGCAGGCCATACCAGTCCCCTGTACAGATGTCTATGGAATATCAGATGTTTAGGTTCATAGGTGTGTACTAGGCTAATGGCCCTGGAGCCTTTACAAGCCTAGCCCTTAGGATTACCCTGGCATCGTGCCACCTGTCACAGTACCTATGTTGAGTAGAGCCACTGGAGTGATCCTCAGGGTGAATTTTCTATTTCCCTTCCATTCATCAAGATTTCTCTTGAAGAGGGCCAGTGAGGTGCTCTGTTTGACATGTATGAGAAGTCTATTTTATAGCATGGGGACTCTCTGGGTTATGAACCTGTCCCTCCAGCATGTTCGGTTGATTGTGGTAATGAGGTTGAGGTCTCTGGAGTGTCTACATGAGGCAGTTGCAACAGTGCCTCAGAATGCCCAAGTGCATCAGGTTAATGGGCAAAAGCACAGATAACTGCACTTTAATCATGCTAGGAGGGATGATCATAACTACTAAGTACTGGAGCTAATTCTGTGAGGAACGACTACTGCTGATGGCTCTCTTGGGTGTGCTAGAAAACTTGATAAATAAACCTGTTGAAGTGCAAAGATATTAGGCTATTTGAAGTGCAGGAAAGAAAGAACTAGCAAGATCTAAGGAAAAAACTGAAGGCAGACTTTCTGGTACCTGTAACAGTTTACCTCAGCTGTGCAGATATCAGCATTTTTGGCCAGTTGACAGCCTAGTAAGCTCTGTAGCATGTGTGATAACTGCGTGACACTATAGTATAAATAACTAGACAGGCAGGGGTTCTAATTTCAATACTGGCAAGTGTGTGTGTGTGTGTGTGTGTGTGTGTGTGTGTGTGTGTGTGTGTGTGTGTGCGTGCGTGCGTGTGTGTGTGTGTGTGTGTGTGTGTGTGTGTGTGTGTGTGTGTGTGTGTGTGTGTGTGTGTGAATCATATGCTGTCTGGATTATACCATTTTGATTTGTGTACCACCCTGTAACTGTCCCATCACCCTACTTTACTAGGCCTGTTGACATCATTCACCTTAGAAGTACCTTGGGAATAAGAAAAATCATGTAAGCTCTGTGGTGCATCTGATAACTGTGTTACACTGTAGTAGAAATAACTAGATAGGTAATGGTTCTACTCTCAATACTGGCAACTGTGTGTGTGTGTGTGTGTGTGTGTGTGTGTGTGTGTGTGTGTGTGTGTGTGTGTGTGTGTGTGTGTGTGTGTGCGTGTGTGTGTGTGTGTGTGTGTGTGTGTGTGTGTGTGTGTGTGAATCATATACTGTGTGGGTTATACCATTTTGATTTGTGTACCACCCTGTAAACATCAAATCACCCTGCTTGACTAGGCCTGCTGATGTTTTTCACCTTAGAAGTATATTGGAAGTAAGAGAAATCATGTAAGCTGCATGGTGCATATGATAACTGCATAATACTATAGTAAAAATATCTAGATAGGTAGGGGTTCTAATCTCACTACTGACAACTGTGTGTATGTGTCTTTGGGTGAAGATCATAACCTGTTTGGCTGATACCATTTTGATTGGTGTACTATCCATGCCTGTTTACCACCTTCTGATGGCATTACTTTATATACCATGGTAACAGCATCTGCCTCACATGCAGCATGTTAAACCATTGTGCGGGCCATACCAGTCCTCTGTACAGATGTCTATGGAATATCAGATGTTTAGGTTCATAGGTGTGTACTAGGCTAATGGCCCTGGAGCCTTTACAAGCCTAGCCCTTAGGATTACCCTGGCATCGTGCCACCTGTCACAGTACCTATGTTGAGTAGAGCCACTGGAGTGATCCTCAGGGTGAATTTTCTATTTCCCTTCCATTCATCAAGATTTCTCTTGAAGAGGGCCAGTGAGGTGCTCTGTTTGACATGTATGAGAAGTCTATTTTATAGCATGGGGACTCTCTGGGTTATGAACCTGTCCCTCCAGCATGTTCAGTTGATTGTGGTAATGAGGTTGAGGTCTCTGGAGTGTGTGGTGTGGAGAGATTGGAATTTCTTTAGATGTAGCATTTCTAACAGAGCTGGGTCAGACATGACTTTGTAAGTCAAGCAGAGATCGCCTCTATGTAGGTGATATGAGACAGAGAATAGTTGGAGTTGTTTGAGTCTCTCCATATAAGACAACTGTTTAACGCCTAGGATCATCTTTGTGAAGTACTTTTGCGGCCTCTCCAGTTGTTGCAGGTGTCTAGTGAGGTACATGCCAAATGAGGCGTTGTACTAAATGATTGGCTTATTGAGGGAAGAGTAGAGGGAGACAATGACCTTTCTTCCTGGATACAAAACCCTTAGTAATGAGATGTGCCACATAGAAGGACTTTTTGACCACAGTGGCAATGTGGTGGTGAAAAGAGAGGTTGCTGTCAACCTGTGATCGCAGATCTCTTATAACGCCTTCTGTGTTCAGTGGACTACCATTGATGTGATAATTTATGGGAGCCAAGGTTTTCTCAAAGGGGATGACGACACATTTTTTGGCATTGAGCTTAAGGTCATGGTTTTGACACCAGTCATTGGTCTCAGTGAGCCATTTCTGCAGGATGTCAACATCATTTGGGTAGTTAATAATAGCCTCCAACTTGCAATCGTCTGTGAACTTTGTCAATCAAAGTCCCTTTTTGTTGGCCTGGACTTCAGAGAAGTAGATATCAAACAGGAGAGGACTCAGGACCAAACCCTGTGGGTCTCCACTCGTGACTGGTCAGCGGTCTGACTTGGAGTTAGCTACTTTCACATTGTGGGTTCTATCTGAGAGCCAGTTTGCAGCCCACCTAGTGATATGGGGGTTGATGCCTAGCTTAGTGAGTTTTTCTATGATTCCTGGGTGAGGAATGGTATCAAAGGCCTTGGCCAGATCAAGGTAGGCTGTATGAACCACCTTGCCATCGTCCACAGCTCTGGTGACTGACTCAAATAAGTCAACCAGGTTGAGCAGGCATGATCTACCCTTCACAAAATCAAACTGTGTGGAATCCAGAGTCTGGAGATTTCCTATATCCTTGTTTATTAGGTCCATGATGCATTCCATAGCTTTGCATATCAGATTTGTCAGGCTAAATGGGCGATAGTTCATAGGGTCTGTAGTCACTCCTCCTTTGTGCAGAGGGATGACTGTAGCAGTGCTCCATTCAGTAGGGAGAAAGCCTGAGATGAGGCTGTAACTGAACAGGGCACATAGGTGTGGTGCCAGTTCACTCTGTAGTTCATGAAGAACACAACCAGTGATATTGTCAGTTCCCATAGAAGCTGTATTCTTGGCCTTAGACAGTGCTGTTTTAACCTGTACAACAGTAATACTGGGTGCCTGGCAATCTACTGGTATTGTGATTGGTTCTTTTGGGGGGGAGTGGTAAAGTTGGCAATGAATCTGTCGGCCAGTATATTGGCAATATCTGTTGGCTTGGTATAGGAGGTACCATTGTGCAGTAGCTCAGAGCAAATCTAACATAACTATAGAAGGCTTGTGGTTGTCTTTACTATCAGCTGCAATTCTGTTTTTCATAGCTAGCTTTAGAGGATTTGATGAGGGATATCAACCTTTTGTTGAAGCTGATAAAGGAGTTTTTCCCGTCTTGGGACTTCACCTTATTCCGCATTAGTTTTTTTTTTTTTTTTTTTTTTTTTTTTTGTAGAGTTTGTTTATGGCAAGGGACCACCAGATAGACATCCATTTTTTGAAGGAGATTGTCTTGGTTCTATTGAGTATGGCAAGATTCATGCATTTGTGTACATATTTGTACAGTGCTTTGGTGTATGATTTGGTGGTCATGCAACTATTTTCCATTTGCATGGGTGCAGTGAAGTTAGCAACCTCTGTTTTTTAGGAGGCCAAGGTGGTTAGCTTTGGAGAAGTTTTTCATGGTGGTTACCTTTGCAGGGGGTGTGAGGGATGTGGATTTCCAAGGTGATTAGTTTGTGGTCAGATCTAACCTGGGAGGAGTTGACTATTGCTGTAGAGCAACGGTTGCCCATATTAGTAATGACCAGGTCAAGGATGTTGCTACTTCTAGTTGGGGTATGAATGAGCTGGTCCAGGGCATTGAAATTAATGAATTCCAGGAAACATTTGGCAAGTGTATTGCTACATGAGTAGTTTTCCCAGTTATTGGAGGGGTAGTTAAAGTCACCCAGTATGAGAGTGTTAGGTTGGACCCTGATATTCTCCAGGGTGCTTACGAATGTGGAGTGTGATTTGTGGGACATGGTTGGGGACCTATAGCAGGTTATGACCTGAATTGCTGCCTTACCCAATGTTGGCTGCACCTGAAGTATCTCTGATGTGTTATGCTGGGTTACCAGTCTGGAGGTGTGCACATAATTTATGAATATGGAAAGACCACTGCCTTTGGAGTTTCAGTCAAATTTCTCGGGCCAAAAGGTTTGGAATGAATTATAGCCTGGTAGTGCAGGGGTACTTTCTGCTGCTTTGAACCAGGTCTCTGTTATAGCACAAATGTTGATGATCTCCATTTTAAGGGGTGCTTTGATTGAGTGCATTTTGTGATTTGCACTTCTAGCATTGAGCAGCATGACCCTCAGATTGCATTTGTTTGTAGCTGTTATAGTGGTAATTTGGTCTTTGGAACACAGCCTAAAAAACGTACTATAGGGGTAGCAAGACTATTGGCCAGTGTCAAGAAGCCAAGGGGTTACAGATGCAGGCCATCTCTGGCAAAGCATTGAGGTCTGTCAGTCATGTCATCCCAGGCAGACAGACACTGGATCCCCTTGGAATGACACTGGAAACTTAGCCAATTGTTGAAATCAATCATTTTCTGCTTGTACTGTGGTATAATTCTGGGTGATGGTAGGATGCTGCTCAGGGCTAGGGTTGTACCCACCTGGGCTACATAATCCAAGATCTCCTCCATGTCTCTTTTCATGTAGTCCAGGGAGGTACATCTCAGGTCATTCACACCCACATGTACAATGACAGAGTCATATTTGTACCTGTTGTTGAGGGACCTGAGTACATGCATTATGTGGTGGATTCTGGCACCTGACAGGCAGCTGACTGCTACTTTCTCCTTATTCAACCTAATGAGTGGGACATCAGTGTGCCACAATATTGAGTCACCTATGACTAGTGTGTTGGGCATGCTGTTTTGCCGTAGGGGCTTTGGTTGAGTGGCACACTGTTTAGGAGAGTTATGTGTCTCATGATTGGTGTTGTGTTGTGGTGGTCAAGTGTGTTTCTGCCTTGGAGGCCTCTGGCTGTTTGGGTAGAATTTTAATGAGAGCCTCCATGAAGGTTGGTTTGTGTTTTTTGTTTTTATGTGAAGGCAGTGCTGGTGTGTGTTTTGGAGGGCTATGTGTTCCATGTGGTGCCGGTGTTGACCTTCTCCTCTTGACCAGCTATTCCAGTCTTGGCTGGAGAGTGCATGGCTTCCAGTTTGGATATATAAGTGCATCTCTCACAAGTCTGAGTGTTGGGAGGTAAGAGGAGAGGGTTGTCAGTGTACATGAGGCAGTTGCTATATTGCCTCAGAATGCCAGAGTTCATCAGGTTAATAGGAGAAACCACAAGGAACTAACCTGCCTGGAGGGGTGGGCATTAATAATACATACTAGAGCTGTTTCATTGTAGAATGTTTAGTGCTGGTAGCACTTTTGTATACTGCAATAATTGCTACAAGAAGTCTGGTAAAGTGGTAGACTAATAAGCTAGTAAAAGTGCAGGAGAGGAGAGAACTAGCAGATCTAAGGGAACAATTGAACAATTGAAGAGCAGACTTTTTGGCACTGCTCAGAAGCTTACTAACAGTCCTGGATGAATCAAAGCTGTATCTGGACTAGACTAGTTACGGGAAAGGCAGGAACACAAGCTTAGACCTTTTTTTTTTGGCAAACTATATATGGTTTGTGTTCCTTAACAATGTCTGTATATGTGATATTGTTGCCAAATTTGCCACAGTGAGGGCAGTGACACGTCAGCATCATGCATCATACCTGACTGAAACATCATTCTGATACAACGTCTGCTACACTATCGCTTGTCCAGGTTTGTAGGAGCAATACATGACTCCACATCCTATGTCTGGTGGGTTATCTCACCATCCATGGAGGCATTCAGAACATTACATGTTGTAAGAGGTAGTGTGTTATGTCTCATGCACATAATCTAATTGGGGCATGTCATGTGTCTGTAGTAATACAGTACATAATGGTGGAAATGTAGATTTACTAATCTGTGTATTGCCAACTGTGTTTATGTTACTGTGTGCACATCCCATGCGTCTGTCCTTACTGTGTGCATGCAAAGGATATACCATTTTATCTCCCTGTTCCACAAGGTGGACTCAGGAATACGTACGCACACCTGTCATACACAGTATCATGCATGCCCTTATCAATTGCATCAGGGTTGAGTGTATGGTAAAGAAATGGCAGGGCCAACAGGTGCTGACAGGTGAATCTGTTGCAGTTAATGTAATGGCTACACTTGTGAGGGACCTGCTGACAGTACTGCAGTAACCTGTTCTGTATGCATGAGCCTGTGGTAATACACAACACTGAGCTGACATGTTTGAAGGCTACCTGTCTGTGGCAAGGGTATGTATGCAAGGTCACACTGTCTGACAACAGTGTCCGTCACACACTGTTGCATGCATACACACCTGGTACATGTCCATATAAAGCTGTACCTTGCCTGTGACACAGTCAGTGTATTCCCAGTCTGTCATACTCCCTCTTGGGAATGTCTGCAGGGCCACAGCCTGCAGACACACAGACACCTGGAACACAAACAGAATACAGCATGTCAGACAGCATTCAGTCAGTGGTACTAGCAGCAATAATGCATTCTGGCTAATAAGGTACATACATCTGTATGTGTACCCATAACAAATGCAAGCAGACAGACCTTACATAGTATAACATAGCTACACTGCACTATATTCACCCTGTGCATAAGAACCATATTAGCATGTCCCTGCATCGATGGTATGGATGACAGGGATGTGGCATAGGTAACATCATATGCACAGGGTGTGTTGTGGGTTTGCCAGAGGCCTAGGCTGGGCCATATGGTTCACATCATATGTGTGTGTGTTTGGAGGGGCAACCAATAGATGTGCTGTGCAGAGGTGCTGTGTATGTCTGGAAGTGACCTGCCTGTGATACAGATGTGAGTGTGTGTGTGTATGCACAAAGTTACACCATGTGACTGCCCTACACTGGGGTATGTTGGACAGCTGTGTGCTGTACATGGCAGGGTGTCTAGTTCACCATCTCTGGCCATGGACATGGGAACTAGTCCTACCAGGGGTATCACAGGCACCACCAGGCCAAAGGCTAGATGCAGTGCTCCTTCCTGATGGTGACTGCTGTCTGCTGAATCTGTGCCCCTGACAGGACTGGACAGGACCAAGTGGCCATGGCCTGCTCTGGTGTGACGTGGACAGCAACCCTCATTTGGTAGTGCTGGTGTCACTGCCACTAAGGGAGTGTGAAGGTACATGGCCCCATAGACTCTCAGCTGTTGTTGGTGATGACCTACGTCCATGTGGCCAATGACCATCTCCCACCACATGCTCTAGCACAGACATGCCATGGTCGAGGATTGCCAATGTCTCACCCCACCGTCTATTCATGACCTCTGTATTTTGATGTGCGGCCTCAACAAAGCCATGTATGTCACCACATAAATCAGGGAGAGTTGTATCCACCACCCAGAGTATCTGTGTGCTGTGGCATTTAATATGTGCCTGTGCATCCATGGCAGCTGGAACATGCATCTGGTGACTCCTTCTGTGGCACTTGCGACAGTGGCCTGATGAGCAGCACTCCTCCTAAAAGCTCCCCAGTCCATCTTCCTGTGTGGGACCTCACCTGCACCCTGGCTATGACCAGTGTCTACACTCACACCTGCCATAGTCATCACACTAGCCTGTTCAATGCCACCACCTGCCAACTGTCCATCATTTGTGGCCACTCGTGATGGGGTATTTGTGGGCATTTTCACTGTGTGCTGGGATGGGGTGGACAAAAGTGGGATGCCAACCAATGGCACAAATTCAGTCCCTGACAACCCCACCTGTACCTCACTATTCCTATCTTCATCAGAGTCTGCAGAGATAATGACATCAGTTTCCAAAAGGGCGACCCCAAACCCCATCGCCACCTGTGAGGGGAAGACAACATATGTACATTAATACCTGCACTTTGACATTGGCTGGTACACACACACACACACACACACACACACACACACACACACACACACACACACACACACACACACACACTTACAGGTGACCTGGTACAAATATGTTACACAGACCACACATTGCCCAAATGGTGACATGCATGACACACAGCCCTCAACATCATGCATTGCAGCCAGTTTTACTACATGTAACTAACAATATAGAGCTGTGGGATATGTGATTAGCGTTAGCATGTGATGACCATTCCCCATCACAGACTGCACCCATATACACATCATTGCTGTTCACCTGTATAGCAAGTACTACAGCACATACCTCACAACTGTACAGATCCTCGTAGGATGTGTAGAAGTCTGGCTCATATGTTTGCTCTATTTCTCATAACCCCTGTGTTTCTCTGATACATAACTGGGATGATCTGAGGAGTGACATCACTGATTAATGACATACATTTCAGTGTCAGACCTCCAAACCAGCAGTGAATGTATGGTCACACAATTCCTGTTACACCACCAACATTCTAAGCTTATGTTGGATATGATAAGTGTACACAACCCTGTTAACATGCCATTTTCTGTAATACACAAGATGAGACCACAATAATGCATTCAAATATGTTACCCACTGTTCATATGAGTTATGACCTGTGCAAGCCAATCAATAAAAAAACACATGTATTACGTGTAAACTATAATGAATGCAATATGTACAATATGGTGATTGCATAAGTGTGCACAACCTTAAAATGATACTTTGTTGAAGCACCATGTAAGTGACTTACAGCATTCACTCTTCTTGTGAAGGTGTCTATCAGCATTGCCCATCTTGACTTGCAATTATTTGGCCACTCTTCCATGCAAAGGTCACCCAACTCAGTCAGATTGCAAGGGCAGCTCATGTGCACAGCCCATGTCAGGTCACACTGGTGTTTTTCTATGTCTTGTAGATGTAGGTTCTGGCTGGATCAATCCATAACCATGAGTGTGTTCAGGTGGAGCTATTCTTAGGTAGTTTTGTATGCATGATTCAGGTCTTTGTCATGTTGGAGACTGACACACCTCCCCCACCTCAGTGTTCTTGCAGATGACTGATGGATTTTGGGTAGACATGGGTGCTATTTGAAAATGTTCAGAATTCCCACCACATGACTACAGGCCCTGTTCTGGCTTTGGAACGGCATCCCCACAGTGGGCCACTGCCACAAGTGTGATTCACCATGGGGATGTTGGTCTTCAGGTTATGAGAGGTGTTGCTTGTGCACCATACATACCTTTTGGTATTGTGCTGTGAGGTCAATCCATAGTCTCATTACATCATAACACATTTTCACACATACATGATGTGCTGTATTGCAATTCGTATCCACCCCTGGATATTTTTTGGTGTGGAGAAATGCTTCCATCTTCTGACTCTACCCCATAGGCCAGACATGTGCAGAATATGGGAGAGTTTTCCCACAGATAGTACACAACACCAGTACTAGCAAGAGATTCCTGCAACTCCCTCAGTGTTGCTGTATGTCCCATGGCTGCCTCCCTGACCATGTTTTGACATGTCTTGTCATCATTTCTGGAAGGACCTCAGGTTCTTTTCAACAGCACTGTTGTCCCATATTCAATCCACCTTTTGACAACTATCTCCACTGTGTTCCATGGTGTATGCAATGCTGTAGTAATGTTGTTGTACCCTACCCTTGACTGATACCTTTCAAATATGAGATCTCTTTGCTGCTTTGTAAGCTGTCTGCAACCATTGGCTGTTGCTGTTGCAGGCAACTGAGCAGATGTCATGATTATCCCACTTGGACACCAGACTGTTATTTGGTGTTACTCAGTGTACCTTTACTCGATGGCAGGTGTGTACCCAAGCAGACTGTATGCTGTCAGTAAATCACAAGCTGCTGCAATAACATATTATTTGAAGAGTGTGCACACATATGCATCCAGCTTGTTGTCAGGTTTGTATACTCCATATGTGGTGCCCAAAAGATTGATTGGTTTTACAGGTGAATTGTTCATGTTATGGGTCACATTAAAGGTTGGAAAAGGTGTGGATTGATGTATTGTGGTCTCAATTTGTATATACATATATATATATATATATATATATATATATATATATATATATATATATATATATATATCACAAACACCTGGCATCTTAACAGGGGTGTGTACACTGTTGATATCCACTATATGACAATAATGTTTCACACATGTCCCTACCTTAGGTCATTTGTCCCCCCATTTTTTTGGCCTCTGTTCAGATGTCTTGCACTGACAAGTCATGAGGTATGATACAGGGATGTTATATTCTCATCAGATAGGCCCTTGTGGTGACCACTGTGATGCAATGCAGTTAAACCCAACACAAGGGAACATGCACATAAAGCAATATGGCTATTAGTGACAGTTGTGTGCATGGTACATTGCATGGCCTTCATATGCCTGGGGTACTGGCAAACCACAACAGAACAACTGCATACTCACCAGCTGCAGGCTGCCATCCCACATGCAGACCGGAGGGACATAGGTAGTTGTGGGAAGGAAGTATTGTCAGCAGACCCACATGTGGCATTGGTACAGGATGGATGTAGCATGTCAGCACATTTGCAGTAAAACCCCAAATACTGCACAATTTTCTGTCCTTCACCTTAGCTGTGCATGTCTGTGCATAGAAAACCCCATCCACAACTGTAGTTTGACTTGACACATGCACATAGATACTCTACAATTACAGGTATGTCTGCTACACTAGTCTAGTAATCTACACTGGGGCCTTACCTGCAATCTCCTCGTCCATTGTCTGGGTGCCAGCCACTGCCAGTATGTGGGGGGGTCTGTACTCTGTTGTTGTACTGGGATGGGTGCCCCAAGGTAACCAAGGAGTTCCCCGGAAGGTGTCAGTGGGGCTGCATGGTCAGGCCAACACCTGTGGCTGTGCGGTCCCTGGCCACTGCAGCAGCCCTTTGCAGGGCATGGCATATGAGGTCACTTTCATGATGCTGGACCTGCTCATATATACATGCATGCAGGCCAACATCATTTACCCTGTGGACAAGGTCAACAATACAGTGGATATAAAACGTTTACACACCCCTGTTAAAATGCCAGGTTTTTGTGATATAAAAAAATGGGACAACAATACATCATTTCAAAACTTTTCCCGCCTTTAATGTAATCTATAACCTGTACAATTCAATTGAAAAACAAATATGTTAGGGGAAAAATATAAGAAATAAAAAACGTACAATAAGCTGGTTGTGTAAGTGTGCACACTCTTAAACTAATACTTTGTTGAAGCACCTTTTTATTTAATTACAGCATTCAGTCTTCTTGGGTAGGAGTCTATCAGCATGGCACATCTTGAGTTGGCAATATTTGCCAACTCTTCCTTTCAAAAGTGCTCCAAGTTTGTCAGATTGTGAGGGCATCTCTTGTGCACAGCCCCTGTTTAGGTCACCCCATATATTTTATATACTGAATTTAGATCTGGGCTCTGGCTGGGCCATTCAAAAACTTTAATTTTCTTCTAATGAAGCCATTCCTTTGTTGGTCTGGATGTATGTTTGGGGTCATTGTTGTGCTGAACGGTGAACTTCCTCTTCATCTTCAGCTTCCTAGCAGAAGCTTGAAGGTTTTGGGCCAAATGTGACTGGTATTTGAAACTGTTCATAATTCCCTCCACCTTGGCTAAAGACCCAGTTCCAGCTGAAGAAAAGCAACCTCAAAGCATGATGCTGCCACCACTGTGATTCACCATGTGGATGGTGTTCATTTGGTGATGCAAAGTGTTGTTTTTGCTCCAAATGTACTTTTTGGAATTGTGGCCAAAAAGTTTAACCTTGGTCTCATCAGACCATAACACATTTTCCCACATGCTTTTGGGAGACTTGATGTATTGTTTTGCAAATTTTAGCCAAGTTTGGATGTTTTTCTGTGTAAGAAAAGGCTTCCGTCTTGCAACTCTACCCCACAGCCCAGACATATGGAGAATACGGGAGATTGTTATCACATGTAGTACACAACCAGTACTTCCCAGAAATTTCTGCAGCTCCTTCAGTGTTGCTGTAGGTATCTTGGCAGCCACCCTGACAATTTTTCATCTTGTATTTTCATAAATTTTGGAGGGACATCCAGTTGTTTGCAACACCCCTGTTGTCCCATATTTTCTCCACTTTTTGATGACTGCCTTCATTGTGTTCCATGGTATACCCAATGCAGTGACATTTTTTTTGTACCCTTCTCCTGATTGATACCTGTCAACAATGTGATCCCTTTGATGCTTTGTAAGCTCTCTGCAAACCATCTTTTGCTGTAGCAGGCAACTGAGTAAATGTCAAGAAAATCCTACTAGGACAGCTGAACTTTATTTGGAGTTAATCAGAGTCTCATTAATTGATGACAAGAAGACTGAATGTTGTAATTAAATCAAAAGGTGCTTCAACAAATCACAAAACCTGGCATTTTAACACGGGTGTGTAAACCTTTTATATCCACTGTTATGTTTCCTTACTGTCAGCACCTTGCTTTAAAAGGATAAAGGAATGACTATACCCTAGATTACCTGGGTTGAATTAATGATCCAAGCCTGCAGTCAGGAGTACAGGGCTTGATTATTTCCATGTCTGTTTAACTACTGTGTGACTGAGCAAGTCACTTGATCAGATAGTGCTCCTAAGTTGCCCTTGAAAAAGGACACGTGTCCAGTAGGCTTACCCTGTCAACAAATGTATAAAAAAAAAAAACAGAAGCATGGTGGAGAGGAATAATGAGCCATTGGCTACTTGCCTTTCTCAGGGTGTAATGATGAGGTTTGGTGACAAGGTAACACATCCAGCATCTGGATAAGACTAGGAGGTGATAAGAGAGGGACTGCCTCCTAAATGGGACGGGGAGATATGTTAATAAGTATCAACTCTCATCTCTCTTTTAAACTTTTCACCTTCTTCTGTGCTGTCTTCTTTCCTTCGATTGACTTTGCCTTGTGCCTCTTTGACCCCATTATCATTTCCTGACTTGTTGTAGAATAATATGTGGATGGTGACTTGGAGCACTCATCCTATCTTATATCAGTGTTCCCATGAGGCTACTTTAATGGGCCTAAGTGAGTCACCATCTATGAAAAACTGGGCCATTCCCATTCCCTCATTACAGCTGAGTGATGCTTGGAGGTGTTTCTGCAGTTACATCCTACTGATGCCTTTAGGTATCAAATATTGCTTGATCCTATTTGCATTACTAACTTCAAAACCATGCTACATACAAAGTATTAAAAGATTTTATCTTAACGCTTACACAATGGCAAACACAACTGTGTTGATATTTGACCTCTGTTTAGTGCAGATAAGAATATGTTAAGTGTTGCTCATATAATATTTATTTATATTGTCATAAATGTCTATTTTTCTAAATATCTCAACAACCAAGTAAGATAGACAGAACTGCTCAGCCTCATATGAAAGCTCTCAGCTGTGGTTTTGAAAGGCTGTGTCACTAGCTCCCTCCCCACTAAGGAAATCTGACTTCTAAAGTCCATTCTCCCCTCTTTCATTGCTATTGTCTGTTGTATGAAATATTTAAGTACTTTTCCCACCTATTATTTTGCAAAAATCCATAATACTGAGAGCCCGCCCCCCATTAAACCAGTATTATTCTTGAGAAAAACTTATTTCCTACAAATTGGCTCCTGTTCGTTTTTCCAGAGCTCACATCTTCTTGGCACCCTCACCTGCATGAATCGTACTGCATCCTTACCAAATAAAAGATTTGTTTTACTATTTTGTGCTTCTGTTAACTGTTTTAGAATGCTACTGATTTTTTTTTTTTTTTTTTTTTGCTTTATATGTTGATTTTACACTTTAAATAATTTTAAATGTCTCTAATACTTGAAATTGTCTTCTCTGGGTAGTTTGTTTATGTCGTTTTTTGATAGCATTGCACTCTCAAGCAATCTTTTTTGTGTTTTTTTACATTAAGTGGACTTAGTCCATCTAGTCATTGTAGGTGGTGGCCTGGTCTATCTGAGTTGGAAAACTTATAAGGAAGCTGTAAGTGTAGTAATTGTATTGGTCAGAGGACCTAGTAGACAATTTCTGGTGTTTTAAGTACATGTGTAAATTTGGTGCATTTGTGTAGTACTGCCCATCATGCATTGGTGGTTAGTGGTGTCCTGTGTAGATGCAGACACCTAGAAACCAAATTTTCTGTATAAAACCACCTCTGAAACTGTGCCAGTAACTCAATGTGTGTAGAACAACTACTTTGCTCACTGAGAAGCATAAAACAACTAGATTGCACATTGAGAAGCACTGTGCCTTGAATTTAGTATTATATAGCATAGCCTAGTTTGTAGCCCCTAAAAACACCCCTAGTCAGCCCAATATTTAACCCTTGTGCATCACAGCCTTGTATTTCACCCAGTAAAGGACCTGACATCATGGATATGCACTTTTACAATTTCACAGCAGACAGTCTGGTGGATATGGGTATACTGAGAAAATACAACAATTGTGTAATACTCACTAGCAGTTATTTAATCCTCAAAGAAACAAATACAATATGTGAGAGATGTATATATGCAATGTCTCTGGAGGTAAAACTCTCACATACATGCACTCATAATCATAATAATCGGGTTGTCTAAAACAGACACCGTACACCACACTTAGTATGCACCTCACACATAGACCAACTTATGTTGATACATTTATATGCAATTTTCCCAAACCCCAAAGACCTCCCAGACATTATACATGCAAAAATGATTCTTAATAAATGCTTTAAGCACTCAACAGAAGCAGCACCTAACACTGCACATACAGCCACACCCAGTGGAGCCTCAACTACCAAGCTCATAAGGCAAGCCAATGCACTATACAGGGCTATAATCATAGGGGGCTCTATTGTTTGACATACTGATGCCCCACTCACTAGGCAAAACAAAGAGAAAATAATGTTCATTAACCTATCAGAGGCCAGGATCCACCAAGCTATGCGTGCACTCAATTTATAGCATCACTAGTACCAGTATATTTCAGTTATAGCCCATGTAGCAGTAAATGACCTGGAATGTACATCCCTAGTCACTCTACCTTTACCAAGGATGATGCCACAATACAAACTTAAGATGATTGACTTTAAAAAAATTGCTTTGCTTTTATGTCATTTTAGGGGGATAAAATATTTGTCACCATGGGATGAAATAGTTAACAAACCACATTGCTTTATCAAGGATGGTCTGCACCTGTCATCTCTAGGCTTTTGAATATTGGCTTAAATATTCCCCGGGATTCAGCAAGCTCTGCACGGAATGCAGGAATAGTGCAAGAGCTGCTGCAGGCAATATGGCCAATGAACAATCCAGGAACGAGCTCGCGGGACGTTCATGAGCAGTCCTACACTATTCCATGATGGACACCACTGCTATATGCTAATTACCCCATTTGCTGGTGAAAACCATGCAAGTGGGGGTGAATTAGCAATCCAAGAAGCAGGCAGGCATCTGTGCAATAGTGTAACCTGCAGAAATATATTCGGTTACTAACCAAACACATTTCTGCAAATTACAAAATGGAGGCATGACAACTCCAAAGAAAGCATATATTCAATATAGTAGGCATGCCAATGGAAAAATATATGGCCATTGGCATGGTAAATAGTTGCAAAATTATAAAAAATAACTTTTATTTATTTTTTGCTGATTTCGGCCGTTTAAGCATAGGGCAGTGGTGTGCAAACGGGATTGGCCCGAAAATAAGAAACAAAGTTGGAAATAAGCCTTTAAACCCAAATCAGCATTTTTTCATGATAGCCAATGACATGTATAAGACAACAATACCAGGGAATATTGTTTGCTAAGGGGGAAGGCTCAGTGTGAGTGTGGTAACTATGAATTAGCATTCTGATTTATGCAAATGAGGGGATTGATACTGAATCACAGAATTCCTCTCAGTGTTAGCTTGCACCCAACCGTGTAGGTGCAGCAACACCATGGTATAAGTATAAGAAGTAAATGACCTCATAAGGGGGAGTGCCATGCATGCTGTAAGCTTATTGGAGCTCTGTGGCCCGTCTTTGCCCTTAGCAAAGAACAGCTAAGGAAGGGTGTGTGTTTGAGGCTGCCTAGCAATGTTTACATTGCTTAAACAGGTGTGCACACCGTGCACGGGGTTTTAAGCAAATGAAAAAAAAAACACAGGAAATAGCAGCTCTGTTCACATCTGAGCACTGGGTACGTGCGGCTCGCCTCGGGGCTTAAATGGGAAGGTAATGGGAAGGGAAAACAGAAGTAGGAAGGCAATCAAGGATAACTAACATAGTTGGCAAGTGAAATGCATCAGAATCAGCCAATTAAACAGGTAGCAGCCCAGCCCAGCACACTACTATAAACTATGCAAACACCTTTCACTCTGGTTTTTCCCACAAACTCTACATCGCTGATGTAAATAGATGGGGAAATTTTACCCGACAAAACTAACAAAATATTAGGGGCTGCTGTTGCTCTCATACATCAGTATGTGGAAGTGACTGAGGGTGGTGAGAATGTGAATGCTGATGACCAACCTACAGTGAGGAGAAGGAGAAGAGTGTACAGACCCAGAGTAACCTACCAGAGGCTACATGAGCTGGGGATAGTGGAACACTATAGGGTGGGCAGGGACATTCTACAGGAAATTGTTGAGCTGTGCTCACACACAAAACCAACAGATGGGAACCTATCCCAGTGGATACCAGGGTATGCGTAGGCTTAAGAATACTAGCCACAGATACCTTCCAAAGGCCAACTGGGGATATCATGGGGATCTCACAGGCATCAGCATCCAGCCTACTCCACCAGTTCGTGGATGCCATGTCAGCACATGCCAGTGAACACATATATTTCATCAACACCTGTGAGGCATTGACCAGCAATATGCATCTCTTCCACCAAATACCAGAATACCCTGAGGTAGTGGGTGTTATAGACTGCATGCACATACACATCAAAGTACCACCCAGCCAGCGAGGTAGGGTCTACATAAACCTCAAGGCCTTCCCCTCCAACTGCCAGGTCATATGCGATGCCCAGGGCATTATCTTGAATGTGTGTGCTGGCAGCCCTGGAATCTATCACAACTCCCACATCTGACATATGACACAGCTATACCAGACATTTGCCAGTGGGGCCATCCCATATGACCACCTAGTGGGCGATGCTGGTTACACACTGGACCCGTGGCTGATGACACCCATCAGAAATGCACACACACCTGAACAAGAACTCCATAATGAGGCACACGCACAAACCTGAATCATAATAGAGTTTGTGTTTGGGATGGTCAAATCACTGTTCCGCTGCCTGGACATATCTGGTGGAGCCTTGCAGTACTCTCCAGCTACATGTACACAAATGTTCATTGTATGTGCCATGCTACACAGTATGATCCTGTGGAAACAGCTGCAGTAGGAACAGCAGGGGCAGGGCCACACAGCCTCCCACCATTGCCAAGGCCATCACAGGCACAGAGGGGCTCGGAGGAGGAACAATTTGAGTCTGCCCATGTAGGCAGAAGGAGGCATGACCAGTATGCCCAGGCTTTGGCAAAGAGGCAATGCATAGCACATACACTGATATAGTAGGGACCTGGTGAATGACACCTCACTCTGACTCGCACATATAGTAAAAGGGATGCCAAACTGTATAGGGAATGTACTATGTGCATCCAACATAGTTAGCCCTCCAGCATCGTCCTCAATACTGGCACAGCTACAAGGTAAATCACTCTTCCTATCAATTGCTGAATGGAGTAGTATGCTCTGCTAGTTGCATCTATGGTATGGATGTGAGCATGCAAGGGAATTGGGTGGCTGAATGGGATGGCAGCAGATAGTGGACACCTATATTGGCAGCATGAAATCCATAACAAATACTGGTGTCAATAAAGTAGATAGTACTAGACAAGGTGAAAAATCCCACTGCAGTACATGTGGTGGCCCAAATGTTTGTCCATAGGACACACACATGCATGTCAGTGAGGCTCACATACCCAGCACCAGCCTCAGCCAGCAGGACAGGTGTAGATGACCATAAAGAAAGGCTGTGCTAAGGCCTCCAATTGATGGCAGTGGTAAACAGCCCCTCTCAAGACCTACACAGACAGACTACAATGGGTCTGGCAGTTGTATGTTAGTTCTGAAGGGTAAGAAGTCTGAAACTGAAATGTAGGTCAATAAAACCTAAGATCTGTACTCTACTGATATGCCTCTAGTCTGCATGATAGGTCAGAATACAAAATGAAACGGAAGCCAACAGAGTACCTGAAATACAAGTGCAGTCATAGCAAATGTTTAAAGTCATCAGGTGTGCCCCCCCCACAATCCTATGTAAAAATGCAGTAACAGGTATGTGTGAGTTTGATAACAGTGGAGCACAGATTACCTGAGCTGGCCCAATTTACAGGATAGATTGTTGCATGTGTACAATATGCGGGGGTCCATGTGTTAGGTTGTTGTGTGTTCAATATTGTCTGGAAGTGGTCAGCATGTAGGCATGGAGGGTTGTGTCTCAGTGGCCTATGGCCAGTACTGTTGATGACAGGGCCATGTTCCAACAATTGCAGTGACAACCACAATGCATCTCAGCAATATCCATGTCAGCAGTCGTCTATACTCACTGTCAAGATGTCAATCTCTGTCACCATCTGAAAGAACGACATGCCATGAATGTGGGCCCAGACATACACACAGTACACAGGTGGAAGCACCCTAGACAGAGTACATAAAATGTAACTGTCAACTGCACACACCTTTGGAATTGTGCATACAGGTTATCAGCACATTAGTTGTCTGTGTAGTAGGATTACTGATGTAGTCTGGCCAATCAGTGGCAGACCAGAAAAAGCACAGTTATGAAGTAATGAGAGACTGTCTATGTCCTTGCACAAGGCAGCATAAGGGGAATGCCCCAGGTATTTCTGTGAGTCAGCTGCATGAAGCTTCCATATCACACATGCACTCAGCTCACCCCACCATCAGCCACAGGTTTATCGCAGGTCATATCCCTGCTATTGGGAATGAATACAGCATGACTCCCTCTTCTGTATGGGAATACCCACAGAAAGCAGCATGCTGAAGAGGTGTCTCATGCAGATGTGTCCCTACCTGTAAGCAGCACCCTGCCAGCATCTAGACCAATGGATTAATATGAACAGAAACTATTGCCATATACACATTGCACACTTACCCTGTCACCCCAGGGGAATCCAGTGGCTTGCATCCTGGGAATGTAGGAGTGACAGAATGCAATGGCCTGCTACAGATGGCCTGCATCACTACCAAATGGCCTGCAGTCCTCTGTCAAATGCCTGTGCCTCACCCGTACTGCCAATGTATCTCATGGGGTCCCAACTAACAACATAACACAGTCAACAGAACACAAATGCAAAGCCATGTTGGCAAATCCCAGTAGCATGCCCACCATGTCCTACTGCATGAACTGTGGACCAACCCTTAAATACTGCTGGGATGAAGGGACAACTATAGGGATACATCTCAGATATCGCTCGCATAATGTTGGGAAGAGGCTAGAATAGCAGAGTGGGGGGTGTAGAAGCATGGACATCATGGAGTATGTGAAGTCTGAAACTCTGATGTGTGCCCATACTACCCCTGTCTGCAAACCCAGTAATGGGTGGCTACAAACCTGCTCATAAACCACAATGTGAAGGTGAACTGACCAGATATATGAGCTCTGCCTCTGGGTAAGCTGGGTGAATCTGTACAGCTGAGAGGTATGGCCACAGAAGGATATGGCCATTGTGTTATGTTGATATATGTACAAGTAGGGATCCTCAGCCACCACAGTACCAAGGTTCTAGACCATTTACACAGACCCATCAGCAAGTGTCTGCACCTACCCTTCCAGAATGGCATGAGTGTGCAAGAATATGTAGGCTGCAGACCACAACACTGGACACAGCTTCATTCATCTTGTATTTCCCAGGAAATAACTGTGAGAAAATAAGTATATGTCAGTAGTTGGTGACATAATACATCACAGTGTAAAACAGTACATATGTCTTAAAGAACAACCGCACCCTCAGACTCAAAAAACATATTTATTCCATCATGGTTTGGTGTTTCCTACATTTTAACAGCACTCTGGGACTATTTAGAGCTTTTTAGATATTTTTATATGCAATTTCTGACTCTGACCACATGGGGGCTGGCATTTTGAAATAATTCAGACTGTTTACTCAGCCTCTAAGTATCCCAGAATGCATTGTTTGTCGCCAGAAAATGCATCAGATCTGCCACGTTTTCCCTTAAGCTGCTGTCAATTCATTGACTTAACAGGCATTCACTGCTGTCTTAAAGTCCCCTACTTTTGGTTAAAATGTTATCCTTTTTCAATGACTACTTCAAACACAAGCAGTGCAAATGTTACAGAACAGAACTGAAAAGTGCATTTTATTGCTTTTGTTTCTTAGAAATGCTAACTTGCTTTCTTTTGTGAAGGCTGAAATCTAGTTCTTCAAGGCATCTCCCCTCCCACTTCACACCTACCTTCTTTAGCTGTCAAAGAGCTAAGGGTAATTTGACCCATTATCTGCATGTGATTGACAGCTCACAGCAGGTGACCAGAGTAATGTACTGTTTTCTTGTCAGCCTTTCCCTCCTTACAGTGGGACACTTTTTTTGTTGCACTCCTCCTGTCAAATTTAGAACCAAGCTACATAGCACTGGGAATAATCACCGTTTTGCAAAGCATCAAACTCCCACTTGTTTTTCCTTCCCGTTTGATTAAATAGCTAACAAATGACACACTATAAACATGAAATATTTTACAGACTTGCATGATAGCAACAAAATGCTTTTTTAAGACATAATTTAAAAAATTATGGTATTGCATACTTCTTGTAATCTGCTGTAGTGTTGTCGATTAATTGTGACAGACATCTGCTTCTTATGTAAAAACATGCAATTAATGTATACGCATGGTTATTGCAAATTTATGCTCTTAGTTTTTGCAGCTGTTACTGTGCTTCTGCCTGTACTTTGTCACATATCGGTAGAGCAATGTAAAGCAATATGACAATACAAAAACAAAGTTTACAAAATTTAGAAATTACATCCAAAAAACTCACCCACGCTCACTCATTCACCCACACTCACTCACTCACTCACCCACACTCACCCACTTACCTCACCACACTCACCCACTCACTTCACCACACTCACCCACACTCAACTCACTCACTCACTCACTCACCCACCACACTCACTCACATTCACTCACACTCACTCACCACTCACCACCCACCACACTCACTCACCACTCACCACCCACAACACTCACCATCCACCACACTCACCACCCACCACACTCACTCACCACACTCACCACCCACCACACTCACCACTCACTCACCATTCACTCAGACACCTCACTCACCACACTCACTCACACTCACCCACACTCAACTCACTCATCCACACTCACCACACTCACTCACCACACTCACCTTCATCCACCACACCTCACTCACCCACATTCACTCACCCACACTCACTCACCACCCACCACCCTCACCACACTCACTCACACACCACACCCACTCACCAACCACACTCATTCACCCACCCACACTCACTCACCACACCCACTCACCACACCCACTCACCACACTCACTCTCCCCACCACACTTCACACACTCACCCACATTCACTCACCCACACTCACTCACCACCCACCACCCTCACTACACTCACTCACCCACCCACACTCACTCACCCATCCACCCACACTCACTCACCACCCTCAATCATTTACCAACATTCAACTCACACACCCACATTCAACTCACCCACCCACACTCATTCACTCACTCACCCACCGCACTCACCCACACCAACTCACTCACCCACACCAACTCACTCACCCACACTCAACCACTCACCCACACTCAACCACTCATCCACACTCAGCTGCTCACTCACCCACCACACTCATCCACCCACCCACACTCACTCACCCACCCACCCACACTCACCACACACACCCACTCACTACACTCACTCACCACCCTCACTCACTCACCACTCACCTACACTCACTCACCACCCACACTCACTCACTACACTCACTCACCTCCCACCACACTCACCCACACCCACTCACCCCACTCACCCACTCACCCCACTCACCCACTCACCACACTCGCCCACTCACCACACTCACCCACTCACCACACTCACTCACCACACTCACCCACCCACACTCACCCACCCTCACTCACCCCACGCACTCACTCAACTCACACATCACACACCACACTCACTCAACTCACACACTCACCCTTTCACGCACATAACCACAAGTTTGTTTGGCAACACCAAGAATGACCCCAGGGCTTCGTCCGAGGAATGCACGAGTAATTATGTACTTTGGCTGTGCAGGCATCAGAAACAGAAACACATGCCTATACAGATCTTACACATCAAGCCGCTCCATTCAAATTGTACATGAAATGCACCCATTGAACAGTTTTCCACCTACAACATTATTAAAGTACTTTAATCCAACACTAGTGAGCCCTACTTTACACAGCCCAGTAAACCTGTCCACAGATTCAGCTTCCACAGCACAGTCCAATAAACTGTCTACTGTACATTAGTGTTAACACAGGAATTTCCAGTTCTTATCAGCATAACCACATACACAATCGTCCACCTCAGACCTTTCATGAAGGATGTTTTATTTTTAAACTTTCATCCTTCCCACTTTAGGGGTCTTACATAAATCCCAGCAAAAAGGAGACCTATAAACTGCAATCACCCTGATCCAAGTCCATCCAAACATGGCTGCAAAACTAAAGGTGTTACGGTTTTGAGAGGGGGTTAAGCAACCACGCCCACACCACCTGGGAACAATCAAGTTCTTCCTGTCTTTATAACTACACAGTTCCACAACCACAGGGAAAAAATTACCCAGCAAAGGCACACCAGTACCTAATGGAATTAAGTGACAATTCAACACTAAAAAATATATCACAAAACAGACTTTATCAATTCAGTATTTGAAGAACATACCAGTATAGTGTATTTAAAGTTACATCTAACTACCAGATTGTGCTGGGACAGCTTTAGAGATAAAAGTGGTTTTGTAAAATTCAGCAGATACTGGCAGAGTGCCCTTTATCACACAAACGTGCACACACTTGCCCCTTATAACACAGATGTGCACACACTTGCCCCTTATCACACAGACACAAAGTTTGTTTGGCAACAGCTAAAATGACCCAAGGGCTTCTTCCTTCTGATAGCAGTCTGTTAACTATAGGTTCATAGGTTGGAACTAGGCTATCGGCCCTAGGGCTTATACAAGCCTAGCCATAACAATTCCCTGGCTATTACTTTCACACTATTTTCCACCCTGGACCCCTGTCTAGCAGGGTGAGTGACGTGATCCCTGGGGTTAATTTCTTTCTCCCATCCAATCGTCAATGTTCTGTTTGAAGAGGGCCAAAGAGGCGGTCTGCTTGACATGTATGGGCAGTCTATTCCAGAGTCTGGGCAGTCTCTGAGTCAGGAACCTATTCCTCCAGCATTTGTTTATTGTAATGACAAGGTTTAGATCCCTGGAGCATGTATCTCTGAGGGATTGGGATTTCTTTAAGTGTAGCATGTCCCAGAATGGGTACATGTTTTTCCCAAAGGGGGTAACTATACATTTCTTGGCACTGAGCTTGAGCCCATGGCTCTGGCACCAAGCATCTGTTTCTGTAAGGCCCTTTTCTAGAGTATCCACAACATTTGGGGATTCAATAATGTCTCCCAGTTTGCAGTCATCTGTGAACTTTGTTATACAGAATCCCTTAGTGTTGGCCTGTACTTCAAAGAAGTAGATGCCAAACAGGAGCGGTCCCAGGACTGACCCCTGAGGTACTCTGACTTGTTAGAAGCTGGATTTGGAGTGGGCTACTTTTACAGTGTGGGTTCAGTCAGTAAGCCACTTGGCAACCCATCAAGTGACGTAGGGATTAATGCCCAGCTTAGTAAGCATTCATACACACACACACACACACACACACACACACACACACACACACACACACACACACACACACACGCACACTTGCCTCTTGCTTGCATTCTCTCTCACACACACACACACACACACACACACACACACACACACACACACACACACACACACACACACACTTGCCCCTTGCTTGCATTCTCACACACACTTGTCCCTTGCTTGCATTCTCACACACACACACTTGCCCCTTGCTTGCATTCACACACACACACACACACACACACACACACACACACACACACACACACACACTTGCCCCTTGCTTACATTCACACACACACACACACACACACACACACACACACACACACACACACACACACACACACACACACACACACACACACACACACACACACACACACACACACACACACACACACACACACACACACACACACACACACACACACACACACACACACACACACACACACACACACACACACACACACACACACACACACACACACACACACACACACACACACACACACACACACACACACTTGCCCCTTGCTTGCATTCACATACACACACACGCATTTGTGCCTTTAAAACACAAGAACCAGTATGACGGTCATAGGCCTGGACTATATGAAGAGGGACATGGAGCTTTCTGAATACATGTGTCCCAAGTAGGTATGAATCTAGCCTTGAGTCGCATCCTACCTTCAGCAATGATTATATGACAGAACCAGCAAAAATTACCTACTTCAACAAATGGCTTAGTTTCTGGTGTCACAACAAGGGGATTCAATCTCTGACAGCTTGGGTAGACATAACCGACAAGCCACTATGCTTTTCAAGAGATGGTTTGCACTTATCACCACTTGGCTTCTGAATATTGACAAAAACTTTGTCACCATAGTGCCTTTTTTAGGATATGCCAAGTTAAGCCCGCCAACATAATAAAAATCAGTCAGAAATACCTAAAGGTGCTGCTTCTCAATGCTAGTAGTTTACATATAAAAAAATTATTACCTGGAAGCACTCCTTACCCTAGAAAATTCACACACATATATGCAGCCACGGAAACATAGTTCAGAACCGTAGTAATCACTCTGGCTATTAAAGTCTACAGTGCCTTTCATACATTTTGATCCCCCTCAGCTCTGAATAAAACATGTTTTTAAAGCACTAATACAATGCTATACTGGTCCAAAAACATGACTGAATTGAGCTGCTGCTTGCCCAACTAACCACAGGTGTGAACCCCCATCATATCCTTGCATAATAGTGGTACTAAAAATAGACACAGGAATGTTTAGAGGAGATGCATAAACACGTTATAAAGCTAAACAAGGAGCAACATTAAACCATACAGTCCTGAAATCAAGTTAGTATCTAATCATACTGCCTATGCTGATAAAGCAATTTCAATGTCCATAACTGAAAAATCTGGCAAGGTACAATTAACACCACTAAAGCTCCTGATGTGTTACAGTAAGACAATCTAGCAGACCTGAGCGAACGGTCAGTTCGTACAAGACCAGTGTTATTGCAAAATATCAATGCTAATAATACATATAAGTGGATGAAATTATATAGTAATCGCCATTCATAACGAATGCTCCTGCTACGCTGACTCAGCAGAAAGTACAGTTGTGTACCTACCATAAATGTAGATGTTTGAGTGTATTCACTGTTGCAATCATTACTCTTGGGTTATCCTGCTGGCAGGCTACCCGCAGTCAGCCTGAATTCCAAAGTCTTGGTCCGGCGTCGGTTTCTGTCACCTCTTCCCTGACGTCAGTGCGCCAGGGGTATAAAAGATGCAGCCAATGCCATTTCCTTCAGTTGTTCTTGCCCCAAATGTCAGGTGCCCCCAAAAGGGTAGGCTAAAAATTATGCCAATAAACATGCATGCACTAAGGTAATCATTTCCTTCATCTACAAGCAAATACACCACATAGGTTGTATAGAATAGAGAAGTACAGATAAGACCTAGCAAAAGAAAGGGGGATGGTGGGAGGGTAACCTGGACTGCAACAGTGAATACACTCGAACATCTACATTTATGGTAGGTACACAACTGTACTATGTTCATCGCGTTTCACTGTTGCAGGCATTACTCTTGGGTTGAATCCCAAAGCTGAGGATGGGTGGCTGGGGCTAAATAGGATTAGGAGAGACTATGAGGCCCTGCAGAACTGCAGCGGCAAAGCCTGCTCTGGATTTAGAGTAGAGAGGTAAGTGGTAGTGCTTTGTAAAGGTGTGCTCTGAACTCCAAGTTGCAGCCTCTAAGATGTCTTTGGTTGGTACTCCTCTGAGGAAGGCTGGTGCTCTGGTTGAATGTGGCCTAATGTCCTTAGGCACTGATTTGCCATGTTGTGAACAGCAGAAATTAATGCAATGGCCTATCCATTTTGAAATAGTCTGTTTTGAGATAGCCTTTCTTTGTGATCCTGCAGCATATGCCACTAAAAGTTGCTCAGACTTTCTGAAAGCTTTAGTTCTGTCCAAGTAGAAGCGTAGCTGTCTGTGTATGTCCAAAGAATGCAGAAGTCTCTCATTCTCACCCTTGTTCTGTAGGTTTGGATAAAAGGTAGGCAAGTGAATGGTTTGGTTAAGGGCCACACTGGACACCACCTTAGGCATAAATGTCGGGTTTGTCCTCAGAGAAACCCTGTCTGGATGGAAAATGATAAAAGGTTCCACGAGACCCATCTTGCAGAGGTTATTGCTAGGAGCAGAGCTGTTTTCCAGGATAAGAATTTTATATCAGCTGTTGAGGCTGGCTCAAAAGGAGGCAGTGTGAGTTTTTCCCAGACATAATTGAGGTCCCATGCAGGTATTGGTGCTCTTCTTGGAGGTCTTATGTTTTTGGCCCCTCTGAGGTACTGCCTTATTAAAGAATGAGAAAAGATAGGTGGTTCCGTATTGTAATGGGCTGAAATGGCAGAGGCATGGATCTTAATTGATGAAAAGGATAGGCCTCTGTCCAGCATCTCAGTTAAGTATTGTTAAATCTGAGGAATGTTTACAACAAACATGTCAATTCCTTGTGCCTGGTTCCAAGCACAGAATCTCTTCCATTTTTCTGCATAGGATTTTCTGGTACTGGGCCTCCTGGCCTCCAAAATAACATCCATCACAGCTTTGGAGAGAGGAGTGTTCTGAATGGCTACATTATCCGCCATGCTGCCAGATTTAAGGTCCTGAGTTGGCTGTGCAGGATCTGATTGTTTTGTTGGGTCAGTAAGTGAGGAATTTGAGGCAATGTTCAGGCTGGACCTTGAGACAAGTTCTTTAGGATTGGGTACCAGTGCTGGCGTGGCCAGTATCATTTTTGGCTTCTCTTGTCTGACCTTTAGGAGTACCTTGGGGAGGAGAGGCAGTGGAGGAAAGGCATATACTGTTAGGTTTTTCCAGCTGAAGGATAAGGCATCCACTTTCCATGCTTGCTTGTGATAAGTCCCTGTGCAGAATCTCTGTAGTTAGCAGTTGTGAGGGGAGGCAAACAGATCTATGTCTGGGCATCACCATTTCCTTGTTATCATGCTGAAGACTTGTGGATCCAGTTTCCACTCGTGGGGATCCATGAGGTTTCTGCTTAGTTCATCTGCCAGAGTATTTATCTTTCCTGGCAGGAATTGTGCTTGCAGGTGAACTTGATAAGTCAATGCTATGTCCCACAAAGTCATGGTTTGTCTGCAGAGGGGGTAGGAATGTGTGCGAATGCTTGTTTATGTACTACATGACTGTAGTATTGTCCGTCTTTATCAGTAGTTGTCCTGGATGAAGTAGACCCTTGAAAGCTGTCAGGGCATTTTGAACAGCTAGCATCTGTTTTTGATTGACATGAGGATGCATCTGGCTTGTGGGTCATGTGCCCTGAATACATTTTTCTGCCATGTGGGCCCCCAGGCATAATCTGATGCATCCGTTGTTAGTGTCTGCCTGGCTGTGGGTAAAGTGAATGGCTGTCCCTTGTTGTGGTGACAGGCCTGTGCCCACCATCAAAACTCCTATTGCAGGCAGGGAATGAGGGTAATTAATGTTTCCAGGCTGTGGCAATGTTGAGTCCAAACACTTTATAGATACCATTGTAGTTTCCTCATATGCAGTCTGGCATATGGAATTAGCAGGATGCAGGATGCCATGAAGCCCAAAGCCTGCAGAATTTTTCTTGCAAATAACTGGGTCTTTGTTGCCAACATTTTGAAGTAAGAAATCAGTTGCCTTTGTTTGTCTGGCATGAGATAAGCCATCTGGGCAGTTTTATTTAAGCTTGCACTCAGGAATATTATCTCCTGAGAGAGTACTAGTTTTGATTTATTTTCATTTACTGTGTACCCTAGGCAAATTAGTAATCTTTTTACAAACGCCAGATGCTTTAGTAGAATGTCCTTGTTCTCTGCTTGAATAAGGCAGTCGTCCAAGTAAGGATATATTTGAATTCCTCTTTGTCTGCAAAATGCAATTACTGGTGCCAGGCATTTTGTGAAGACCCTGGGCGCAGTAGATAAGCCAAAGGGCAGTGCAGAGAATTGGTAATGTATTGAGCCAGCTATGAATCTGAGGTATCTTCTGCAAGATTGCCTGATTGGGACATGCAGGTATGCCTCTTTTAGGTCCAAAGTTACAAGCTAAGCCTTCTTGCCCAGCATGGGCAGAAGCTGCTGCAGAGTCAACATTTTGAATTTTGTAATGTCCAGAAATGTGTTTAGAGTAGACAGGTCCAGTATTGGTCTCCAGGATTTGTCCTTTCTGGGTACCAAGAAAAGTCACGAGTAAAATCTTTGTCCCTGCTCTTGCTGTGGTACTCGCTAAATGGCCCTCATGTCCAAGAGGGATGAAACTTGGTTTTGTGCCTCTGCCCATTGATTGTATGGCAGGTCTGGCATACTTTTTGCCCTTGGCAGGGTGTGAAAGTGGAACCTGTAGCCCTGAGACACTATATTCAAGACCCATTTGTCCTGGGTGATCATGTGCCAATTTTGTGAAAAAAGTGCTAGTTTTCCCCTTAAGGGGGCAGCCAAAAGATAAGTGCCTGGTGCTGGCAGAGGAAAGTCATTGGGACTGTTTCCTGTATAGCTGCGATTTGTCTTGTCCGCTTTTGGAGGTAGAAGCACCCCATTGTTTAGGCCTGTATGAGCCTTGGGGCTGGGATCTGCCTCTGGGGTGTTTGTATCTGCCTCTTTGTGGCCTGTCTGACACTGGAAAGGACCAATTCTTTGTGGGCCAGTTCCTTCTAAATCTGGGTGGCTGCACATGTAAGAAATCCTTAACTGTCTGCATAGATTTTGCTTTGTCCTCCATTTTCTTCAACACCTCCTCTGCTTTAACACCAAAGTATCATACTGTAATGGAGCATCTAATAATTTTGCTTTAACATGATCAGGCAGATTCTGTTTCTTTAACCAAGCATGCCTCCTAATGACAGAACCCGTAACAGCGACCCTGCGAGAGGCCTCCAGAGAATCAAAACCACATTGCAAAGTATGCCTTCCCACTTGTTCAGTTGCATGCAATAAATCCTGCATTTCCTTGTTTTCTGCACTTTCAGAATTTAATATTTTCTGTTTAATCAGTGACATTAAGTATTGCTGATATTTAAGCATATGAAATTGACAATTTAAAGCCCTCTCAGCCAAGGTAGCAGAAGTGTAAACCTTTTTCCCCCCATCTGTCCAGTGCCCTTGAATCCCTATCAGAGGGGATAGGGTTTTTTGCAGTGGAAGCCTTGACCCCTTTGGGACCCTGAGAAATAGTTTCTGGGTCAGCAGCAGGGTTTTTATAAAGAAATTTATATGAATCTGGAACTCTGTAGTATCTGTCTGGCTTAACAGGTGCAGGGGGTAAAGAGTCAGGAGACAGGCCGGACTCTGAAAATACATCATCTACAATGTCTAAAACAGGGGGGATAACAAGAGGCCTGTACTGAGGTAGTAAAGGAAAGTCTCTGAGCCTTTTCTTAGATTCTGAATAGTCTTGGCTCTCCCAGTGGAAGTGCTCCCTCATGGTATGCAGGGTTTCCCCAAAAGAATAATCCTAAGGAGGAGAGGCTGAAGGGATAGATTCTTCAGCAGCAGAATCCTCATAGGGAGGAAGAGAGCATTCCTGTTCATTAGAGAGTCATAAACTGTATCAGGCAGCACAAAATAGGGCTAGAAGTGCATTCAAACAGGGGCTGTATGTAGAATTACATTTTTAATTCACTAGGAAGACTTATCTTACCAATGAAGCAAAAAATGCAGGCGAAAATGCAGGCAATCCAAACTTTTCAGTAGTCCCTCAAACAAATGCAGTCGACAGGATACATGTACAATGAAAAGGAGTTTCACACACCACATGGATTATTAGTTTGAGTGGGCTGGGTAAGGCAGGTCTGACATCACTATGTGGGAGGAACACTGGCTCTTCTATACAGCATGCAAATCAGGTGGGGATTACATCACTTTGGGGGAGGAAACATCCCGATAGCTAGAGCAAGAGCAGATAGCAGATGTGACATCGCAATTTCAGAGCCAGCTACAGGTTTTTCAAGTTGGTTTGCAAAGTGAAACAAAAACAGTATAGAAAGTTAGGAAGCAGAACAGGGAAAACAGTTGAGTGTGTTATTTTTTAAAGTTGCAAGGGTGATTTTTTTAAGCTTTATCAAAGAACAGGGACTGGAAGAGTCAGCAGGTTGGGGAATCTGCTTTAATATCCTGTTGTTTTCCTTTAATATCTTTGTTAACACCAACCATGTAACACAAGCAGCACAGACACAATAGTTACAGTATCCCACTATCTGTCACCCATTGTGACTCCATATTGTCAACCTATCTACAGATATCCTGCAGAAACAGGTTGTTAGCTATAGGTGTAGAACACCAAACCCTGGACTTGAGTACAGCCTAGCTGGAATGAATTCACACACTCAGTAAAGAAGGTCATACTAGGCATGCTCCTACACTTAGGGAAATGAAGCCCATGTCTGACAACACAGTGGACTATACATATATGTCAGTCACCAATGTCTGGGCACACACACCCCATCGTACACCATTCATGCTTTGCACACACATTGGATAAGAATACGCACACATATCTAAGGCCAGCACACTATAATATGTCAAACATACACACACAGGGATGTGGGGAAGAGAGAGACAGACAGTGACAGAGAGATTTCCATCATGAGGCCTGTCCTATCCACTACAAATCCAATTGGCTAATATCACATGATGTGCTGTCAATCACTGTACACATTGCTTTTGGTAGCCCTCAGCCCTATAGTGTCTGTGGTGCTTGTGATAACTGTGTAACACGATAGTACAAATCAGTATTCATCTAGCATTTGTATACCTAGTCCTATCAAATGTAAAGCTGTGTGTGAGTGTGTGTGTGTGTGTGTGTGTGTGTGTGTGTGTGTGTGTGTGTGTGTGTGTGTGTGTGTGTGTGTGTGTGTGTTTCCAGAGGACTAATTTATGGCCCATTCACACACACACTGCTCTTCCCATTGCCCATGTTAACACTCCTGCTGATGTCAGTCACCTTGAAATAACCCTCTGGCCAAATCTCAGCCCTGTACGCTGTGTGGCACTTGTGATACATGTATAATACTGTAGTGTAGAAAACTAGTTAGATAGGAGTTCTAATCCCAGACATGGCAAGTGTGTGCGTGTGTTGAGATGAATAATTTTGAGGCCATTCACAGTTACTACATTGTCCATTGCCCTACGTTTGCATGCTTGCTGATGTCAGTCACCTTGAAATAACCCTTTGGAGAAGTGCCAACCCCATAAGCTCTGGGGTGCATGCAATAACTCTGTAATGCTATAGTATAGCATACTAGTTAGGTAGGAATTCTAATCCCAGACATGGCAACTGTGAAACTCTGTGTGTGTCTGGAGATGAATGATTTTGAGGCCATTCACAGTCACTACACCTCCCATTTCCCTACTTTAGCATGCCTGCTGAAGTCAGTCACCTTGAAATAACTCTATGGACAAGTACCAACCCCATAAGCTCCACACACAAACACACACTTACCAGTACTGAGTTTTAGACCCATACCTGACTATGTATTGCTATTACAGTGTTACACAGTCATTGCACATGCCACAATGTTTACATGTTGGAAAGCTGTCCAAAGGTATCTTTGAAGGTGAGTGACATCAGCAGCAGTGCTAAAGGAGGGGTAAGAGAAGTGTAGTAAGCTTGCCATAACTGTGCAATGCTGTAGTGTAGCATACTAGTTAGATAGTCATTCTAATCCCAGATAGGGCAACTGTGAAAATCTGTGTGTGTGTGGAGATGAATGATTTTGAGACCATTCACAGTCACTACACCTCCCATTTCCCTACTTTAGCATGCCTGCTGATGTCAGTCACCTTGAAATAACCCTTTGGAAAAATGCTAGTCCTGTTTGCTTCATGGCACTTGCAATAACTGCGTAATACTAAAGTGTAACATACTAGTTATGTAGGAGTTCTAATCCCAGAGATGGCAACTGTGTGTTTGTGGGTGAGAGTGTGTGTGTCTTTGATGATACCTGATTTTATGGACATTCACAATTACTACTCCCCCCTTACCCCTCCTTTAGCACTGCTGCTGATGTTAATCACCTTCAAAGATACCTTGGCACAGCTTTCCAACATGTAAGCCCCCTGGCACATGACATAAATGCAGAACAATGTTGTAGCAATAACTACATAGATATGGGTTTGAATCTCGTTTGTGTGTGTACACATTTATGTCTGTACCTCAACGTTTTTGGGCCCAGTACACATCTCAGAGCCTGACCTTAGCAGTCCTGCAGATACCATCCACCTTAGAAGTATCTGTTGCCAACCCTAAACCATGTAAGGTCAGTGATGCATGTGATAAATGCATAACATAATCATCTGTAAAGATTGTTAGATAGAGGTTTGAAACTCACTCCTGGCAAATAGAAATGTGTGTGTAGGGTAAAATTATATTTGGGATCTCTCACCCACTACATCACCCAATGCCAGTATTTACAAGGGCTGGTGATGTTCCTCACCTTAGAAGTACATTGGGACAACAACCATCCTATAAGCTTTGTGGCGTGGGAAATAAATGCGGTACACTATAATAGCAATGCATAACTAGGTAGGGGTTTGAATCCCAATACTGGCAAGTGTTTGTGTGTGTGGGTTAGTCATCAGTTTGCTGTGATTGTATAATAACAGGATCCATTGTGGGGTGGGTTTTGCTAAATTATTATGCTGAGGAGCTAGTATATGTAACCATGTCCACCTTACAAGGACAACAGATGTCAAACACTGGATAGGATGGTGTAGTTAGCCCATAGCCCTACATGTGACATTATGGATCAGTGAACAATATAGGCAACCCTTCTATTACTCAGGGAACACTCTCCCCCCACGTCTCATACACAAACAAACTTGGCTAGGCAATAACCACTATTTTGGTAGCTCCCTGCATATTGCCTCACAGATAGTAACCACGGTGTGATTGCAGTGGACTACATGCCTGTTGACCACAACAGTACCACTGACATCAGAAAGTACTTTGATGTGCTACATCTCCTGACTGAGTGTGTATTATCCAGAAATAAAAGGACATGGCATCCTGTTCCATCCCCGTAGTAGGCAAATAAATGTGTGCAGTGGCCCTTTTGCTATGTTGCCCACTGGATGCCTACAACAACTATAGAGTCTGCAAATGTACCCCACAAAGGGAATACCATGCCTTATACACATGCCCTGTATGGACAGACAAGACTAACTCCACTGAATACCTGTATCATGCTGTCAATGTAGGTGAAAACATGACCTCTGTTACATAGCCAGGTTTCACCAAATGAGGGCAGGAATGCTACATCAGAAGATAACAATCTGTCTAAACAACATGCCCCAGAGACCTTAAGTAAACTTCCACACATCAAAGAACAAGTGTGTGGGACATGCACAACCCAGACACTGTCCATGTTATGGAATATAGATCACATACATTGAAAGCAGTGCACATCACTGACCATCCACAATAGTAACCCAGATAAGTGGATGGTGAATAAGCTTCCCACCCTTGGGGACCATTCCAGGGACTACACCCCTGAGCCACACTGGGGACTATTTTCATGTAGCCTGATGCCAAGGTATTCCATTTGCCTGGCCTTGTACAGCCTTCAGGCCTATTCACCTACTACACAATTGTGAAGCAATGAACCTATGCATCTCAGTACTGACAAGTGTGTGTTTCTGTGTGTGTGTGTGTGTGTGTGTGTGTGTGTGTGTGTGTGTGTGTGTGTGTGTGTGTGTGTGTAGAGATGAATGATTTTGAAGCCTTTCATACTCACTACACCTCCCATTGCCCTACTTTAGCATACCTGCTGATATCATTCACCTTGAAATAACCATTTGGCCATGTTTCAACCCTATAAGCTCTGTGGTGCTTGTAATAACTGGATAACACTGTAGTGTAACAAACTAGTTAGGTCGAAGTTCTAATCCTGATCTTGCCAACTGTGATAATGTGTGTGTTTCTGTGAGAGTGTGTGTATGTCTTTGTTAACACCTGATTTTGTAGACATTCACACTTACTACCCTTCCCTTACCCCTCCTTTAGCACTGCTGCTGATGTCACTCACATTCAAAGGTACCTTTGGGCAACTTCCCAACATGTAAGCTCTGTGGCACGTGCAATAACTGTGTAACACTGTAATAGCAATACGTAGTCAGGTATTGGTCTAAAACTCAGTACTGGTAAGTGTGTGTTTGTGTGTGTTATCAGTATTATGTTGTGGTGATTATATCATGACAAGATCCATTGCAGTGTGGGTTTTGCTACATTATATTGAGGACCTATATGTCCCAATGTCCACATTACAAGGCCAACAGTTTTCAAACACTGTAGAGGTTGCTGTAGAAAATCCTCAGCCATAAATATGTACAGCCATGTGCAATTACTATGTGACAGTATGGATTAGTAAACAACATAAGCAACCGTTATAATACCCAGATACCACTCTCCACCTACAGATCATACACAAACAAGCTTGGCTATAACTCCCTTCCTTTCTTACTTTCTCTGTGTCTGTCTGTCTGTCTGTCTCTCTCTCTCTCTCTCCCTCCCTCCCTCACTGGTGGATGTGGAAAAGTACATCTGTTTTGCATAGGCAGCAGCTTGAGTTTTGTAGGTAATGCTCATGATCAGCTGATGGCCTGTGCACAAATTGGAGTCCCCCACTTGCTAATTGCATGTGGAACAGCTGTGGTATCATTTCTACAGCCAGTTGCATGGAAACACACTCCTATAACTAAGCACTTCATGTGGGTGTTGGCCCTTTTCCTTCACTGTAAACAGGACTTCATGGGTGGTTGTCTGACAAACAGCATCACAGAAGGTAGTTGGAAATACCTCTTACAACATACACTGTGGAGACAGGCCAACAAACAGGAGGGGGTGTTCTTGACATGGGTACAGAATGCTCCTGTTCTCCATTTGAAGTAATGTTGATTTAACAGGGTTTGTGTGGATATGGCTGTTCTACATGATTTAAAGATAGGCATGACAGTGTTATGTTGTTGAGGAAACTGTCACCTATATGGCTATCTGCAGACTGGCCAGAGTTTTGAGTCTTAGATGTGGTGTGTTACTCACACATTTCCTATCTTTAGAAATGCAGTAGCATACTCTGATGATTGCAGTCAGTACATGGTGACATCCATGTGAGTTACTGACTTCATATCCCTCAGAAGAGATATGTCACAACAAACCCTGTTACACCAGGAATTTTCTCAGTTTATCACAGCAATATGTCAATATTGGCCCTGTGTTTGTGCCTTTGTCCCCCAAGTCTGTCACTCTTTATCCATATGTCATGCAGTAAGAGGAGCATATGTACAGTATATCGTTATTTACTGACATCATTCCTGATAACAAGCCAGTGATATATCAGACTACCAGACATGTTATGTATAGTAGCCCTTATATTTGAGGACAAAACCTGGACATTATGTTGTAGTCTGTACAGTAGTGAGGTCTGTGTACTTATGATGATTGTTGACAGAGTGTTAGTATTGTGTAGCAGTGTATTGTGAATATGTTATTTGGCCTGTGTAGAGACTGTGGTAGATGTCAGTGTTCTTGGTCCTGTTCTATCTGATGTTGCATGCTGCTTCAGTTTCTGGTACCCTATCAGCATATATATTTGTAGGTCCAGACTGAGACATGTCCCATACCATAGTCAGGCATCAGACTACACTGTGAATTGGGCCAGTATATGTAGGGTTAGTGTGTGAGTGGCAAATATGAGGATGGTTTTGTTCACACAGTCCATATACTGTACTATTAATTAGGCTTACCATAATGTGACTATGACTGTGTTGAGATTGGTTGTGGTATCCACTTTCATACTGGTGGCTGTTACTCCATGCTGTTACATGACACTAGTGCCTGCTATATTTGCAAGTACATGTGTATTCCTCCATAGTAAACTTGGGTCAGTGCTGTGGCAGTCTGCCTGTAGTTTACACAGTGCTTTTTGACATGCCTAGCATCTCAGTGTATTTACCCAGTGTGATGTTACGTCCAGATATTTGTCAGACGTACTGTTGCCTGGCCACCATATGTGTTGTGTAGTTCTGAAAAAGTAGTGGGATGCTGTGAAGATGTATATCACTAATTAGTAGGAAGTATGTGGACTTGGGACTTCTGCTCCTCTGGTTAATATGTGTTAGGACAGACAGCAGGGTGTGAATGCATCAACTGTGCGAGCTTATCTTTTCCAGTATTTGTGTGATACCCCCATTTTCATGGCTGTAAACAACCCCTTTGTCAGGCTTGGTCCACGCGTCTTGCACTAAGGAGTTCTGTGTATACGCCTGGACTGACCACACTGTGTCAGACTGTCCACATTTATTTGTCATATTTCTGCTGTATTCCACATGATCATTACTGTGATTTGTTTGGTACTTCATTATGATGATTTTATGATGTCTGTCAGTAACTGATAGCGTACATGTCAGTATCAGAAGTGACTTTCTACACAACATGTCTGTTGACACAACCCTGTTACTGTAGCAATATTCTACATTTATATCTGTAATACTTACATTACATTCCCCTGCACTAAGAGGTTGTGACTTATGGTGTTGAGGTATAACTCCACTACATGTTATGGGCATATGATTTATATATATATATATATATATATATATATATATATATATATATATATATATATATATATATATATATATATATATATATATATATATACACAAACACACACATATATATATATATATATATATATATATAAATATATATATATATATATATATATATATATATATATATATATATATATATATATATGTGGATATGTATACACACACACACACACATATATATATATATATATATATGTGTGTGTGTGTATGTATGTGCATGTATATATATATATATATATATATATATATATATATATATATATATATATATATATATACTTGTTATGTGTAAACATACGTTTTGCATATACCTTCCCAGATGTATCACCCCGTATTTATCTGATATGTGTATATTTTGATATAAAAAACATGACTGATTCAACACTATTTTCACTTACAAGTACTAAACAATTGAAGTAGTAAAAGCAGTTGTTCACTTCTATTCAGTATGTGTACTGAATGATATATTTGAAAAAACAACAGATCTTTTCACATCTCTGGTGGCTTAGTGGTTAGCTGCTGTGACTATAGTGTGCAGTGTCCTGGGTTCAAGACCTGTAAGGGCTGTTTATTTTGTTGCTAGGTAGAAAAAGAACTGTTGGATACAGAGTGGTTAAGGCAGTTTTGAGCAGCTTTAAGCAGGTTTGCATGATGGTAAGTGGTGCTACTGTACAGTTAAATGAATAGGCGCTTACACCGTGTCAGCTTCTCTTACCAGTGCACAAATCTGCTTAGCATTTCCAGATAAAATTTAACCATAGGTGTGCGGGTTTCCCCATTGCTTAGCTATGGTTAGTGCAGCTTAAATGGCACAGGAGGATAAAAATCAAGATATATGCAAATGAAGCAGTACTGCAATAGTGCAGCGGGCAGAACATTCACCTTATGAGCAGTCATTCCTGGTTCGAGTCTCACTCCAGTACATTCCATTTTCCATGTCAAATCACTTTATGAATAATATTTTTTGTTGCATAACCTACTAAATAACATATATTTATGAACTGGAGTACTGCATTAAATGCAGATGTAAGGTGTCATTGTCATAATGTTGTAAAATCCGCAGATAATCACAAGTGCCCCATGCAGTATATGTACACAGGAATCAGGGATACAAATTGAAGGTACAATGTGTAACTTATGATAAATCCATAGAGTGTCTAAATCCACCACCTTCCCAAGAACCATTTTACATTACTGTCTAAATTAGTGTGGGGCTAAGCAGGAGTAGGCATTATTAAGCAAGAGTAAGCATATTTAAGCAGTAGTAAGTGGGTTTAAGCCAGTTTGTGCAGGGGTAAGCAATGCACACACAATTTAAGCAATATTGAAGCTAACTCCCTGTAAGCATATTTAACTGGAAGTTAGCATTGCTTACTATCGTGCAAACCCACGCAAACCTGCTTACAATTGATTAAAAGTGCCTTAATCACTTTGTATCTAACAGCCTCTGTTCTGGCCAGAAACAAAAAAACAGCCTTTGGAGGTCTTGAACTCAGGACACTGTACACTACAGTCACATTAGTTAACCACTAAGCCATCTCAGCAGTGCAAAAGATTGAGGTATCACCAAACAGATCCTCACTATAGGAAAATCAAACTTAACATGTGAAAGGAATCTAAACAGAGTTTTATGTTGTATAACCTACTACATAACATAAATATGTGAAATGGAGTACTGCATTATGCCCAGATGTGAGGTGTCATTGTAATAAAGTGTTGAAATCCCCTAATAAACACAAGGACCCCATACAGTGTACATGCACATGAATCATGGATACCAAACACATATATAACCTGTAATGAATAATAAATCAATACCAAACAGCAAATAGTATGCAAATTAAAAATTAAGCAATGCTAAGCATTGCGCACCCCAGCTCAGTAGGTGTAAGCAATATGTAGGCCAGCTAAATCAGTTTGCCCATTGGTATACCCCTTTAAGCAATGCCAACCTCAGGTAAGCAGGTTTGCCCATAGCCTAGCATTTTCAAAACCGTCCAATCATGGCAAAGTGCGGAAATCGGCCCCATCTAAACCCAACAGGTGGGAATACATCTCATAACTGGTTGCAGCTTCCTCCTGTAGGCATTATGACTGGTATGGGAGAGGGTGTGCTCTTTCGGGTGCAGAGATGGGCATCCAGGAGTCCAGAGTCATGGCAGGACTCCTTGTGAAGAACATGACCAGAGACTGCTGCAGGGCCAGTACCAGGGTTCCCAATATAAAGTGGAAGCCTGGGACTGTCTCACCCATGACCTCACCAGTGCCGCTGGCATACCTCAAGCTGGTGAACAGGTCAGGCATCACTATGCTGACCTGAAGCAGAGAAAGAGGGATCTCTTGAATCTGTGGAGCTAAGATGCTAGGAGGACAGGGAATGTTCCAGTCGTGTGTAAGTATCAGTCTACTACCTTTTTAATAATTGCCAGCTTAGGTACATTATGGATAGGTATGGCTAAATATTCCTCTTATGTCTTTCACAGTGGTAGATGAGCGGGCTGCGAACCAGGAAGCCCATGCCTGTAGATTGCAGCCGTTGTGACGTGAGGCAGGTTAGTAATACTCTTGCATGTACTGTCATAGGAAATAAATCTAAAAGTAGTAGTACATTAATCACCTGTATAAAACCTGTATTGTTTAAGGCATGTACTGCATACACCAGAGAATATGGCAGAAAGAGTCTCATATAGGTTGTATGTAAATAAAAGCATAATAGCCTGACAATAAAGGTCTAACTGCTGAACTGCATGTATTTACTCTGGTATCATATGATAATGTAGAGTTGCAATCTCTTAATAGTACTGTTATATTAAGCACTGTTACCCACACTCTGCTACATAAATAAAATGTATAAGAATGTCTGTATATGATTGTTGTAATCACAAGAGGTCATATAGTCCAACTGAGACTGACTTAGACAGAAAACTGTGAAAAGATACACAACATAATCCAAATAGCACAATCAACTGAGACGTGAACTGTTGTATTTTTAGCACAAAATCCCAAGAAAAAGATGAACCAGTTGTGAAGTGGAGAAATACAAATTAAAACAACTTCAAGCAAGAAAAAAGTACTGCTCCACACTGTCAAAAATGTTTAATAAAACAACAAAGCTTTCGGATAGAAGTATCCTTCTTCAGTGTCTTAGCTTTTGACGGTGTGGAGCAGTACTTTTTTCTTGCTTGAAGTATTTCTAGCAAACACAGGCATGGTTCGAATCCTGGGAGTGGTAGTAGGCTGTAGGCAGAATCATACCCCGCAACTGTACAGATATGTCCAGAATGTCCAGTTAATTGGCCCATATCCGCTGCCTGTCACCCTTTCCCCCTAGCAAATCAGTGGGATAATCCCAGATGTTTAGGCAGCAAATAAGAAATACAACTAATTGTCAGACATCTATAACAACAAACCTGTCACTCTAGCAACTCGCCAAAATGTTATGACAGTAATAAACCAAGTATGACCCATCTCCACCCCCACGTTATGAAGCTGTGACCAGAGTGTGTGCAGTAACAGAGTGAGACGTATCTGCATAATACTAATGTGGAATCTGGTACTATGTGTGGCAACATTCAGGAAGTGCTAACAAACATTGCTCCCACAGGCCTGTCAGATACAAAAACTGTGCCTAGAAATAAAAGATTGATATCCTGTACTGGTACTGTTTACTGTGGTACTGTATGGCATTGTTAGTGTTGCAGTTGCTTTGAATAATAAGGTATTACTCATCACTGTCACTCACACTGTGCTACGTAATAAAACTGTCTAGGAAATCCTGTATAAGACTGTTGTAATTACAAGGTCAGATTGTAAAACCACAGGAGACTTATAGACAAAAATCAGAGAAGAGATACACAGCAATATCTATATAGCACACTCAACTGTGATGGACGCTGTTCTGTTTTTAGCAGACACAGCCATGGTTCGAATCCTGGGAGTGGTAGTAAGTTGTATGCAGAATCATACCCCACAAGAGTACAGAATTGTCCAGAGTGTCCAGTTAATCAACCCATATCTACTGGCTGTTACCCTGTCCCCCTGGCATATCAGTGTGCTAATCTCTGACATGTAGACAGCATTTCATGTCATATAACTGACTGTCAGGCCTGTACATATTTGGAAAATGTCAATGAAAACAAACCTGTCAGAGGTTTAAGAGGGCAATAGTCAAAATATTTCCCTGTTCACCTGCATGTGGAGTGTGCCCAGTGCCCAGAGTGTGTGCAATAAGAGATGGACAGGTATGTGCATAACATCAACCTTGAATCTGGGAATATGTGTAAAAACTCTTAATACCTCTATCAGTATACCAGGTAAGAGGTGTATACTGCAAGTAAAACTCAGTTCATGTATATAGTTGTCGACATCCATACCACTGTCCAAACTAAGGCCATAGGGTAGTGTACTAATATCTGTAAGGTACAGATCACAGCCCTGACTAGGAAAGTAATGAGAACTACAGTAATATACTAGTTGTTAACGTACATCTTTCTCTCCTCCCAGCATATCTGCAACAGTAAACTAAATACACAACTCAATCAGTATGTGCTCTATTACATCTACTGTTGGGACATATGTCCTATTGTTGGATAAATACTTAAATTAGTTTCTATGCATGTGCCATGTTGAAATACTCCCACATTGGTGGCATGCTGCCATCAATGTACCTGCATGCTGTTGTAATGGCCACTGTGGTTCCATATATGCATGTGTTCTGTTTGGTATGCGACTGTTCCATATCTGGTGTTTTGGGTTAATGGGAATATCTATGCATGCGGTTATACCTAATTCTGGAACGTGTTAACTATGACTAACCCACATATGTTGTAAAATTTGAACACTATAGCATGTTTGGGAAGGCCAGTCCCAGCAGACCTACCTGTCCCACCTCATCTGGCTGTGGCACCGGGTACCAGCACATCTGGGGCCCATCCCGGGATCTCCTCGTCTGCTGGAACTGCACCATCTTTGGGTGGAACCACCTCAGGGGATGAGGCTCGTCCCCTCTGGATTGGGCACGGACAAGACACTGTCACCCATCGCCAGGTCCGGGGCCTGGTGTGTAGTGAGCTCCGCAGAGAGTTTGGAGATCTGTTATGCCAGCTTGAGGGCCGCGTGTCACAACTAGAAGGTCAGCCTGGTTCTCCTACTCAGCCCCAAGCACAGCCACCTTCGGGGCTGTGAAGGTGCAGTGGTGACTGCCCATAGGTGGAGACCCAGTCCCACTGTATCCACTAGGGAGCTCATGGGCTTTCCAAACAACCCTCCCCATCAAGGTGTTGACCCCGACATGTGTCATATACATCCCTGTATGCTGCCTTGTCTGTCTTGTCTGTTATCCTACCCAACCTCCCTCCCCAAATATACCTACTACCCCCCCCAACATCCCACTCTCACCTGAGAAAAAAAAAAGGCAATCTGTTCCCCCAAAAAAATCTTGCCCCATACATAGCTTCCCATTTCACACACATATCCATTGGACACATGTAATCTGGTCTAATTGACTTTACAACATATTATTGTTGTCCTCACCCCTCTCTCAGGGTGTTGAGTGTCCAAATCTATCTCCAAATTCAGTATATATGTACAGCTGTTGCTGTAGAAGAAATGGGCAGCTATGGACCTCCCCTACACCCGTCCTGCACATCCCTAGCTATTTTACCTACTGTCTTTCCCTCTTTGTGCCCCTTTTTCAACACTTACCTATCAACCCTTTTTCATTTCTTTTAAAAAAATTAGCACTGGGATAAGCGGGAGTAAGCACTTTAAGCAGCAGTAAGCGGGTTTAAGCTTGTTTGCACAGGGGTAAGCAATGCCTACACACTCTTTAAGCCAGGTCTCAATGAACATATGTAATGAATCACGTCTCATGAATTATTTATATATAGGTTCTTTTTTGTATGTACTTCACACACTGAAGAAGGCTCTAAATTTTGTATGTGCCGAAACCGGTTTGTGTTCTAAGAACCTAATACTTTTAATAAAGTATTTCATATTTATTCAAGGTGCCTTGTATGCTGCTGTAGCACATCCCCCAAGTCTCTCTGGAGCTCCCTATGCACCAGTCCCTGGACTTGACCTCTGGTGACAGGATCATGTCTGTGTTTGCCCCAGGGGGGGACACCATCCCCTGAGGTGGTTCTACCCAAAGGTGGTGCAGGACCAGTAGATGAGGAGGCCCCAGGGAGGGTCCCACATGTGATGTGGCCTGGTAAAATGGCCAGATGAGTTGGGAGAAGTGGTTCTGCTGGCAACTGTTCCCTAACAATGCTATTGTGTCACTGTTATAAAACATATGTGGGTAGTAATAATCCACACAATCCCAGATCATGTCCAATAGCATGCATAGACATCCCCAATAACATATAACGACAGATGTGCAGCAATCACATAGCAAACAGACCACATGCATATATGGAACCATAGTGGCCCTTACAATGTGATGCAGGTGACATTGTCCATAACAGGCCAGCAATGATAGTGTCCTCACAGGGAACATGGCTACAAACACATAGCACAAAGCATGGTACAATACGATATATATCCCAATGGTAGGTAAGCTGTAGCCATACCTATTGAGTTGTGTGAACAGTTTGTTGTCACAGATATTGTGGGGGGAGACAGAGATGTGTATTAAGAACTATGGTATCCTTGCTGTACAAGTTGCTCAGATCTGTTTCCATCTTTATGTCTTTCAGGCAAGATGTCACAATGCAGATTACCTGTCTATTCAGTGGACGAAAATGAGGTCATCATCAACCACCTTGTACAGCACTACCAGGTGCTGTTTGGCAGGCAGCCTATGAGCAGCAGGAGCGGACCATCCTGTGGAACAATCTAGTCCACAGGGTCAATGATGTTGGCCTGCATAACCCCAGTTATGAGCAGGTCCGGCATCATTGCAGCAACCTGCTTCTCAAAGCCCATCAGCATGCTGCTGCAGTCTGGGGGTTCACCTCACAACAGGGGGGGGGCATGCCATCCATCCCCCCTGACACGTATTGAGGATCTTTTAACCAGCCTCATGGCCCCTGCTTGCCTGCACACACAACTGGAGGAGACCATAGTGGAGGTGGGTGCTACCCACATACCGGCAGAGGAGTGTGCAGGTAATCCCACAGGGCACATCAGTAGACCACTATTGCATATCCATCCGCATCTGTACAGGTAGATCATGCATATGTGAGATGACATATATATAGTCTGTTGCTGCACAGTGGTAATAAACAGATGTGCATAAGCTGTAGTATTGTGGACTTGTACTGTTGATGTACTTTAATGCTGTACCCACCCTGTACCAATGCCACAGCTGTGGCTATGACATCACATCTCTCACACACTTATGTAGGTCCCCCTGGAATACCTCCAAGGCATCAGCCTATAACTGGTGAGTATGGTTTATGTTCATGCTTGCCAATACACCGGTCATGTAATGGCTATGGTATATTCCATGCGCACATCTAACATACCTACCCATAATGTATGCCATACATGTTCACATATTGTTGCTGTTAACTGCACTGCATCACAGTGGTGATCAAGATTGTGTATCTGAAGGGTATATCAGACACCTGCAATATAACTAACATCCTGTCATTGCAAAATGTGTCCACAGAGATGAACATAATGGTGGGACAAATGGCCTACAGTAAGGACATGTGTGAAACATCACCCTTATAAAGTGCTACAACAGTGTATATACCAATATTACAATGGCAACTGTTACAGATCTACACTATGGTATATCATAATACTGTGGTCCACAACCCTTATAACCTGCAATGTGGTCCCAACATGCGCAATGAGTGTGTAATATGGAATCGTAGGGTAGGGCAGCAAATATGGGGAATACATACCTTCACAAACACTGGAAGCATATGTGTGCACACACTCTAGATAAAATATAGTGGAAGCAGCTGTTGAGGTACTGACTGCATGCATTTGTCATGGAAATGCACCATTCAGCAAGTACATGTCCCCAATGTCACACCACGTATTGGTCTGCTGTCCATGACATTTGACCTTCAAATGTGCAAACGTACCTGCAACAGAGGCAGACATGGCTTGCACACATCTTACATGACATGGCGTGGGCCCCATACCCAACAGGTAGCACCCATGAGCTGGACATGTAGCAATACCTCACTATTGCATATACCATGACAAACAGTGCAGTCATTTATGTGGCAAGGATGTATGGGACAGGAATGATATAGGAAATAAAATCATGGGCATCCAATTCAGATGATGCCACATGTACCAAACTGGTCATGCGGGCTGCCTAGTAACATGCCACAACACTGAGGGGGTTGCAGGAGTGTCTAGCAAGTACTGGCTATGCATTACCCGTGTCAGCAATTGCCTGGACTCTGCAAATGCGTGGCCTATGGGTTAGGGTAATCAGATATGACAGTTGTACCACAGGAAACATCAGCCAGGGCTCTCTGCAGGTAGTATATGCATAACAGAAGAGGTCCCCAAAAGTCATGCATTGCAATGTGTACTGGTGTACCATGACAACGTTGGAATCCTACATAGAGTATCATGTAAGATACATGTGCTGCACAACCAAAGCATCACCCCTCCTCAGGCCCACCATCCTCATCTGTAATGTGCCAGTGCCAGTGTACACCTGTATGTTTGCTATTCATTAGCTGGGACTAGACAGTTACATGTGGTGTTCAGTGTTTGGGACACTGCAAACTGACACACATATGTAGGCCATAGTTGTCAAGCATCTGCAAAAAGGCTGATGGTGGGGAGGGGTGTCATCTTGATACAGCAGTGCACTGCAGCAGGGATCCTAAGGATGCTGTGAATGGCTGTATCTGTACACAGTCAGGGTCAGGAACTGTGGCAGACATAACTCTGACTCCACAGCAATAGAGATGGCAGTCTGTGAACTCCAAGGGATGTGCACATGGGTTGACCTTGCAATCATGCAGAGTTGGAGGACATGTGTAGGGCAGACTGACCATATACTGGCAAATGCAGATGGTCCATGCTAGTATACCCCTGCCAGGAATAGTGACTGCTATAGTACATATAACAGTAGGTGCAACAAACTGTTATGATAAGGGTGTGCACACATATGCACCCACGAAGTCTATGCACTGCGGTCAGCATCAGCACAACTAACACCTTTGTTAGACACTGCATTCGATTGTACAGGACATATGTCACATATTAGGCTCATGTAATGTTTACATATGCAGTGATGTGGTCCCATGGCATATCACGGAAGAGGGTGTCATGTCAATAAGGGTGTGTACACTCCCCAAAGCCATGGTAAGGTTTGACGGTCATCATAATAATAGTATTGTATTGGTCATACATGCACTGCTGATGTTGACATCTGTAAATCAGACATCAGGCATTTACAAATGACATCTGTCCACATATCATCCCACGTATGTGTCAGAAAAACACATAGGGGCTGTGAGCATTACAGCAGAAATAACTGACACAGTAATACACATTCAGCAATGGTGTGTACATCTGTGAGGTATGGAGCACAGTACATGGCAGGGGGCAGAACAGGTGCACAGCAATACTGTGTACATGGGTGCAGTGTTTTCCAGGGGAAGGGGCATCACCTACTAACACAGCCCATGCATCACACACATGTATACTGTTGCTAGCATGGATTGACTATAGCTGCCCTGCATGCTGTTGAGTACTATATGTTATGCATGTTGACAGATGGGTAATGGGAGGTCTGTGTGTACTATCTTTGTGCAACCTCAGCTGTAGGTGTGTGTGTGGGGGGGTGGGGGGTTATTTTGTCTGGAAGTGCAATCTGGTGGAGTGGAGGGGGGTTGATGCATGTAGGATGGGTGTGTGTGTTTGTGCGGGTGCCCATGTATGCACATGTGTGATTGTGGGGTTGTTCATACGTCAGTACTTCCCTTTGGAATCGTGCAGTACATGGACAAGGACTGACACATGGGACACCAGGAATACTTGTCTGATATGTCATTTCAGGACAGCTGATAGTATAATAAGGTATGTAGCATGGAACATGTAGCATGGAACATGCACTGGGAGGGACACTAGACACCAGATATACTGTTAAAATTGCAATCAGCAGAAAGGTGAATGATTACCCAGGTACGCAGCACTACAGATGCATTGGGGAATTACTAGACAACACCAGGGAGTGCATCCATATATTATTGCTGTCCACATAATAAGCTGATTGAACAACAGATCTTGTGTCTACTGAACAATAGTTACATATGACACTCCAGTGCTTGACATTATTGACTGACCATAGTAGCCCCTAACATATAGGGGCTATGCTTATAATGTCCGGATATACCCAGGGTGAACCCTGGTTGACAGCAATGAGTCCTTGTAAAACCTACTCCAATCAAGTCAAAGAGCTAATGGAGTAACAGGTCATGTGTTGTGATCACTTGTCTAGGCATTTAGAAGAATGATACTTTAATGAGTGGTATTAATGAGTTTGTTTCAAAGTGTGATGCAAGATGGAGAACTTACGTGAATAATCTTGGGACAGTCTGTAAACTCAGGGACAGGTAGGTATTATGGTGGAATTTCAGTGTATGTGTGTGTGTGTGTGTGTGTGTGTGTGTGTGTGTGTGTGTGTGTGTGTGTATGTGTGTGTGTATATGTGTGTACTGTTATACAATGCCGTACAGGTCTTCAAGTGCGTTTCTTGTTTTTCCCTTCACAGGTGGCGAGGTGGGTCAGGGTCCCTCCTGCATGCAATCTGATGTTAGTGTCCATACAGACAGAGAAAATGATGATAGGTGTGTTGAGGCACAGGCGGGGTTGTCAGAGGCCCAAACTGCACCATCTTTTGACATCCCTCTGTTATCCACCCCAACCCCGCAAACAGTCACAGTGCCTATAGATATGCAATCACAAGTGGCCAGAGCAGAGGGACAGTTGGAGGTTGATGGCAGTGTACAGGAGAGTTTGGTATCTGTGACAATTGTGTCTGGACACAGCAGGCATAGCCAGATGTCCAGCTGGGCACCACATAGGCAGATGTACCGAGGTGCTCATGGAAGGGCCACTGGTCATCGTGCCCCTGGCAGACGTGCCACAACTGGTACCACCAGATGCATGTTTCAGACTATCATGGGGGGGTAGGCATGTATGGAACTGTACACCAGACAGGGCCTGAGGCTGCAGAGGGCTGCTTTCTCTTCTGTTAGTGACAACATACATGAACTTGCAGGTGCCCTCCGTGATTATACAGAGGTCATGGATAGATGGTTTGGTGAGATGGTGGGCCTCATCGACCGTGGATTGTCCATGCTAGAACATGTGGTGAGAGTGGGGCAATGGCCGTGTGGGTGTAGGCCAGCAACACCAACATCTGGCGGTCAACATGGACATGCAAGGGCACCAAGCCCTCCTGTAGTGGCTGTACCAGCTCCAGCACTGCAGGGGGTGCTGCCCACACCACACCACAGCAGGCCATATGCATGAGGCCCTGGCTGGTCCCAGGAGGGACCTGGTTCCAGCAGACATATGTCATCATCAGGGGACAGTAGCACCTCAAGGCCTGTACCTGAACTTGCCCATGGAACCCTTGGCAGGCACAGTCTGTGTGTCCATGGCTGGAGGCGGTGAACTGCACACCCTGCCAGGTATGGTCTGCAGCTGTCCAGGAAACACCTGTATAGGGCAGTCACATGGCAGAACTGTGTGCATGCATACTCACACACTATACAAAAACACCTAGGGCAACCCCATACATACACACACCACATCACCAAGCCCATATCAGCAACTTATACCCCTCACCCACACACATGGTGTCAAACATATGGCCCAACCTAGGTCTCTGGCAAACCAAAAACACATGCTTTGCATATGATGATACCTGGGCCACATCCCTGTCATCCATAATGTTGATGCAGGGGCAGGCTAATATAGTTCTGATGCACATGGTGACTGTACTCCCATGTACCAATGTACTGCTGTGTAACAAGTTGTCAGCAGTAATGTTTAATGCTTACATGTCAGGTAGTGTAGCTGTCCAACCATGATGCATTATAGCTGTTAGCAACACTGAGCGATTGTGGTATCCATAATGTTATCCATTTGTGTTGTACGTGTATATGTGTCAACAGGAGCATGGTCTGCTGTCATATCTCACAAGGGTTATGGCACTCTGGTGACACCATGGCTGTGCCATATCCTGGGTACAGTTGAACACATGCACAGGTCTGTATAACAGGTATTGCCTGTGCCAAATGGACAGGTAACCCCCTGGGACATGTATATTCAGCAACCTGAAGTAGCTCCCTCCACATACATGCACACTCTTACTTGGCAACACTGGAACTAGACCCCTACCTAGGTATGTAGTGCTACTGATATGTGTGGCTTTAATTGCACACACCACACAGTGTTTAGGATGAGGTGTGTTCCAGGTTACATGCAGAACATCCCCAGGCATGTACAGTATGTTAATGGGGGATGTAATGGTTGTATATGGACAATATATAGTGTGACATATCATCATATACATATTAACAGAGACATAACAGGCAGACACACATTCGAGAGACCTGGGCCTATCAGTGCTAAATGGGTTACAGGTAGGCTACACACAGCACATGCATAACTGGGCTGGACTGTGTTATCAGTTACCTGTATGGTCGATGGTGAAAGTGGTCACCATACACTGGTACATGGGACATGTAACGGGGGTACCATGGTGTAATGACAGTGTACATAGCCACCACACCCCACTGTGGATATTGTACACACTGGAACCCATGATGACACTCTGACATACCCACCATCACACATTGATTAGGACTGCAATACAGCCTATTGTCCATCCCAAGAGTGGTACTACAGGGATATGCATCTAATGTGCATGCCACAGGCATAGTAGGGTGATGCATTGTCATGTCTCTCCTATGGACAGCAACATCACTATCTGTAATATTGTGTGGCAGTGAATATTGTAATAGGAATATGTGGCCTCGGAATGGTGTACCCTACAGATATACACACATGCGCACATACACACACTTATCAGAACTCAGTGGGTTTCCCATGCCTATCAAACCATTTGTACAACTGTGTTGTGCTGGTACTGCAAGGCTCAGGTAGCCTTTAGGGAGAGGAGCATAACAGGGTACATGTAATGTCTGGTACAGCATCAGACACATCTAACTATGGCAATGGGTGTTGCGGTGGGTGTGACGGGCCTCATGGTATTCCCAACTACAAGTGTACTAACACACAGACACTACTATACCACACAGACACTAATATACTCAGAAATGCACATGTACACATTTGTCAGTACTGGGGTGCATCGCTGCAGGTGGTCATAGGTGTGTACCTGGCTATTGTCCATGGATAGATGGGAAGTGTAGGGGATGCACGAACAGTGGTATCATGCCACCTGCCATGTACCAGCAGGCAATCTATCTATAGACACCACTGTGGTGACCCTCAGGGTGAGAGTGACATACATCAGCCAATCCTCTGGGTGCCTCCTGCAAATGGCCAGTGAGATGAACCAGTTAACATGTATGCAACATGTATTACAAAACATGGTTAGTGTACGTGTTGGAGAACTGTACCCAAGCATGTTCTGTTGACTGTAGCAGTGTAGTAGAGGTACCTGTGCCATGTGGTGCATACAGGGTGTTGTGCCTATCTGTGCCAGTTATAACACAGCTGGGCAGGCATGTCAGTGTCAGTCAAGTATAGGTAGCCTGTGCATATCCAAGGTGGATACCTGACATCTGCTCATCTGTACAGGGGCTGACAGACATCAGCTTGCCAACTAGCTATGCAGTAGGATGAATATGTCGACAGACAGATGTCTGACACCAATAGGTATGCCATTACTACATGTTGGCAGCCCTCACTGACATGTGCTATACAGACAGTAGTCTACAGTTAATTTCCATGTCAGATCATTATCCAGTAGGACATATATACTGTCATACAGCTCACACACCAGGAACATGACAGTGGGGACTCAGAGTCCATCTATGCATGCAGGGGTGCTTGTTGCCAGTACTACAATTAGCAATCTACTCTTGCTTGGGAAGGCACTGTCAACAATAGTACCGTAATGATACCCTACATGCCAGTTTGACTGCATAAAACCTGGGCTACTACCCTTGTATGTAACACATTCACATGGATAAGAGAGATGTACAAGCCATATATACTCAGGTGTCCCAGACAGGAGACTCACACCCCTTGCTACTGTAATAACAGCACATAGACGCATGTTATGTACATGGCATTACATACACTTATTACAGATGTCAAGATGTCATTACCCTGCTATGTTATCAGACTGAGATGTGAGCACTGGTTACCAGGGCTGAGCCATGCTTAGTAGGTGTCAGCATTGCTGCAATATTTCAGCTAAGCAATTTGCACAGTGGTAAGCGAAGCCTACATGGTGTAAGCGCCCATACGTTTAACCTACCTTAGCACCGCTTAGCTTCAGGTAAACCCAGGCAAATGCTCTTAAAGCTGCTCAAAACTGTCTTAACCACTCTGCATCCAATAGCCCTTGTTCTGTCCAGCAACAAAATAAACACCCCTTGCAGATCTTGAACCCAGCACCTTGTACACTATAGTCACAACAGTTAACCACTACACCATGACAGCTACAGAGGCAGCTGTTGTTTTTCCAATATATCTTTCAGTACACATATTGAATAGTATTGAGCATTTGCTGTGACTTCTAAAATTGTGTATTACTTGTTAGTGATATTACTGTTGCATCATATATGTTGTTATATCTAAATATACACATATCAGATGCATACAATGTGATACATCTGGGAAGGTATACACAACAGTAATGTTTACACATGACAAGAATATGGATATATACATATACATAAGTAGATATATATCTACAGGCCAGTCTGAAGGAGACTGGAGACTGTAAAGTGGTGACAGGGGAATGTGTAGTTAGGCGGCATAGAATGGTAGTCTGTAGGATGGTGTTGGTGATCAAGAAGAGGAGAACAAGTGTGAGAGCAGTGCCATTGATCAAATGGTGGAAGTAGAAAAAGGGTGATTGTGAGGTGGAGTTCAGGGCAGAGTTAAAACAAGCACTGGTGGGCAGTGAAGAGCTACTGAATAACTGGGTAACTACAGCAGAGATGGTAAGGGAGATAGCTACAAAGGTGCTTGGTGTGACATCTGGACAGAGGAATGAAAACAAGGTGACCTGGTGGTGGAATGAGGAAGTACAGGAGAGTATACAGAGGAAGAGGCAGGCAAAGAAGAAGTGGGATTGTCAGAGAGATGAAGAAAGTAGACAGGAGTATAAGGAGATGACAAGCATTGCAAAGAGAGAGATGGGAAAGGCTAAGGATAAGGCATATGGAGAGTTGTATGAAAGGATGGATACTAAAGAGGGAGAAAAGGACCTGTACCGATTGGCTAGACAGAGGGACTGAGCTGGGAAAGATGTGCAACAGGTAAGGGTGATAAAGGATATTGAGAGAAACATACTCACAATTGAGAAGAGTGTGTTGAGCAGATGGAAAGAGTTTTTTGAGGGGCTGATGAATGAAGAGAATGAGAGACAGACAGAGAAGGTTGGATGATGTGGGGATAGTGAATTAGGAAGTGAAACAGATTAGCAAGGAGGAAGTACGGACAACTATGAAGAGGATGAAAAATGGAAAGACTGCTGATCCAGATGACATACCCTTGGAAGCATGGAGGTGCATAGGAGAAATGGCATTGGAGTTTTTAACCAGATTATATAATGAAATTTTGGAAAGTCAGAGGATGCCTGAGGAGTGGGGAAAAAGTGTTTTGGTACCTATTTTTAAGAATAAGGATGATGTGTAGAGCTGTAGTAACTACAGAGGGATACAACTGATCAGTCACAACTTGAAATTATGAGAAAGAGTAGTAGAAGCTAGGTTAAGAAGGGATGTGATGATTAGTGATCAGCAGTATGGTTTCATGCCAGGAAAGAGCACTACAGATGCGATGTTTGCTCTGAGCATGTTGATGGAGAAATATAGAGGTCAGAAGGAGTTCCATTTTGTCTTTGTGGACTTGGAGAAAGCTTATAATAGGGTGCCTAGAGAGGAGTTGTGATATTGTATGATGAAGTCAGGAGTGGCAGAGAAGTACATAAGAGTGGTACATGATACGTATGTGGGTAGTGTGACAGTGGTGAAGTCTGCAGTGGGAGTGACAGATGCATTTAAGGTGGGAGGTGGGATAACATCAAGTATCAGCTGTGAGCCCTTTCTTATTTGCAATGGTGTAGGACAGGTTGACAGATGGGATCAGATAGGAGGCCCCATGGACTATGATGTTTGCAGATGACATTGTGATCTGTAGTGAGGGTAGGGACCAGGTTGAGGAGAGCCTGGAGAGGTGGATATATGCTCTAGAGTAGATATGAATTAAGGTCAGCAGTACTAAAACAGAATGCGTGTGTGTGAATGAGAGGGAGGATAGAGGAATGGTGAGGATGCAGGGAGTAGAGTTGGTGAAGGTGAACGAGTTTAAGTACTTGGGATCAACAGATTATAGTAATGGTGAGTGTGGAAGAGAGGTAAAGAAGAGAGCACAGGCACGGTGCAATGAGTTGAGAAGAGTGTCAGGAGAGATTTGTGACAGACGGGTACCAGTAAGAGTGAAAGGGAAAGTCTACAAGCGGGTAGTTAGACCAGCTATGTTGTATGGGTTGGAGACGGTGCATTGACAAAAAGGCAGGAGTCAGAGCTGGAAGTGGCAGAGTTAAAGATGTTAAGATTTGCACTGGGTGTGACAAGGATGGACAGGCTTAGGAATCAGTATATTAGCGGGTCAGCTCAGGGTGGGCAGTTTGGAGACAAAGTCAGAAAGGCGAGATTCCGTTGGTTTGGACATGTGCTGAGGAGGGATGCTGGGTATATTAGGAAAAGGATATTAAGGATGGAGCTGCCAGGTAAGAGGAAAAGAGGAAGGCCTAAGATAAGGTTTATGGATGTGGTGAGAGAGGACATGCAGATGGTTGGTATGACAGAGCAATATGCAGTAGACAGGAAGAAATGGAAACAGATGATCCGCTGTGGTGAACCCTAACGGGAACAGCCAAAAGAAAAGAAGAAGATAGTGCATCATATATATGGCCATTTATAGATCTCTCTTTAGACATATATATATATATATATATATATATATATATATATGTATATATATATATATATATATATATATATATATATATATATATATATATATATATATATATATATATATATATATATATATATATATATATATATATATATATATATATATATACATATATATATATATATATATACGTATGTACATCATAGATGTACAGATATATCTATTTATGTCAATATATATGTAGATACCTATAATTATATGTGCATATATATCTATATATCTGTATATGTGTAGACATATATAGACGTGTGTATATATATATATATATATATATATATATATATATATATGTGTGTGTGTGTGTTTGTATATTATATATATGATATATATATATATATATATATCTATATATATATATATATATATATATATATATATACATATATGCATGTAGATATGTATATGTCTACATATCTATATATATATATATATATATATATATATATATATACACACATATATATATATATATATATATATATATATATATATATATATATATATATATTACCATATGTCCAGAACATGGAGTGGAGTCCAAGCTCAGCACCAATTGTCTCAAGCTCTTAGTGCAAGGGGATGTCATGTATGTATTGCAGGTATATATGTAGACTGTTGCTACTGTAACAGGGGTTGTCTTAACAGACATGTTGTGTGTGGGAGGTCACATCTGCTATTGAAATGTACGCCATTGGTTACTGACAGACATCCTAAGGACATCATAGTACAGTACGACAGATTGCACAGTAATGTTCCTGTGGATTACAGCACAGATATGACCAATATATCTGGACAGTCTGGCACTCTCTGGTCAGTCCAGAGGTATGCACAGATCCCCTTTGTGTGAGACATGTGGACCAAGACTGACAATGTGAATGTTAATAGCCATGTACACGGGTATATTATGTAAATACTGGACTACATATGCCCACACAGTTTATGCATTCACACACTCCTTTCTGTCTTGAGACATAACAACTGTTTTTGCAGAGTTCACATGGCCACATACTACACAGCAGTTAGTGGCATACATCTGTATAGAATCCCAGCTGCTAGACATGTAACAAAGCACTGTGCAAACTACAGGCAGATTGCCACAACACTGGCCTACATTTTGTATGGGGGAATACACATGTACCTGCAAATATAGCAGGCTCTACAGGCATGTCACAGCACAGAGTAACAGACACCTGTGTGAAAGTGCATACCCACAACCAATGTGAACACAGTCACAGCCACATATGGTACGCAAGCTTAATATTACACTATATGAGCTTTCTGGTCAACACCATCCTCATATGTGCCACTCACATACTAACACTTCATATACTGGGTCATGAGACAGTGTGGTCCAATGCCTGTCTGTGGTATATGACGCGTGTGTGTTTGACTCACCAGGGACTAAGAACAATGACATCTACCACAGTCTGTACACAGGCCTAGGTACGTATTTGCATTACACATACTGTCAACAATTACCATAAGTACACAGACTCCACTACTGTACACACAACCACAGAATGCCCAGGTTATGTCCTCAGAAATAACCCCTACTATACATAATATGTCTAACAGTCTGATATCTGACTGGCTTGTTATCAGGTATGATGTCAATAAATAATGGTGTACAGAACATATGCACCTCTTTCTGCATGACATATGTACAAAGGTTGACAGACTTGTGGATGAAGCCACAAACACTGGGCCAATATTGGCATGTTGCTGTGATACCCTGAAACATTTACTGTTGTAACAGGGTTTGTTGTGACAAATGTCCTATGAGGGATATAAAGTCAGTAACTGTCATGGCTGTTACCATGTACTGACTGCAATCCTCAGAATATGCTTCTGCAGTTCTACGATAGGTGATCTGTGAGTAACACAAGAAACATAAGACTCCAAACACTGCCCAGTCTGCAGATAACCCTACAGGTGGTAGTTTCCTCAAACATATAACACTGTCATGACCGGTATTAAATCATGTAGACCAGCCATATCTGCACAAACTCTGTTAAACCAACATTACTCCAAAATGCAGAACAGCAACACTTACATTCTGTAGTCACGTCTAGAACATCTCCCTCCTGTTTGTTGGCCTGTCTCCACATTGTATGTTGTTAGAGGTATATCCCAATACCATCTGTGATGCTGTTTGCCAAACACTAACATGAAGTCCTGCACACAGTGAATGAAAAGACAAAATACCCACATGATGTTCCTAGGTATAGAGTGTTTCCATGCAACTGACTATGGGAATGTTACCACAGCTGTTCCACATGCAATCAGCTAGTTGGGGACTGCAATTCATGCAGAGGCCATCAGCTGATCATGAGCATCACTTACAAAACACAAGATGCTGCCCAAGCAAAGCAGGTATACTTCTTCACATCCCCCAGAGAGAAAGTGAGACAGACAGACAAAGACAAAGTAAGACAGGGAGGGGGTCGAAGAGTAAAACCTAAGCATGTTTGTTTCACACACTTACCAGTACAGGGTTTCAAACCCCTGCCTGATTATGTATTACTATCATATGTCTATGCAGTTATTGCATGCACCTTAGAACTTGTCCAAAAGTATATCTGATGGTGAGTGACATCTGCAATAGTGGTAAAATAGGGATAAGGTAGGTGTAGTACACGTGCCTGTTCATATGAACAGGTGTCAATGTCAACACAGAGACACTCTCTCAGGGACTCACACACATTATCACAGTTGGCAGGGTCAGAATTAGACTTCCTAACTAGCTAGTTTGCCACAATACAGTACAACACATGTATCACATGCACCACAGGGGTTATCAGGAAGATATATGGGCAAAGGGTATGTGAAGGTGTCTGACATCAGAAGGCATACTTCAGTAGGCCAATGGGAGGTGTAGTGAGTGTGAATGGCTTCAAAATAATTATACTTCACACACACACAGACACAGGTTGCCAGTACTGATATGAATGGGTGCATTGCTTCATAGGTGTGTAGTGGCTGACTGTACAGAAGGCTGTACAAGGTTAGGTAAAGGGAATACCTTGGCATCAGGCCACATGAAAATGGTCTGCAGTGTGGCTCAGGGGTGTAGTGTCTGGAATGGCCCACACAGCTGGGTATTGTATTCACCATCCAGTCATCTGGGTTACTATTATGGGTGTCCAGTGCTGTGCAATGCTTACCATGTATGTGTTCTATAGTCCATGACATGGACGGTGTCTGGGATGTGCACACATCCCACATGCATGTTCTGTGACATGTGGATGTGTGCCTGGGGTGTCTGGGGCATGTTGTGTACACAAATTGTTATCATCAGATGTGCTATTCCTGGTCTCATATGGTGGGAACCGCCAATAGACACCAGGTTGACCCTACACCTACATTGACAGCATGATACAGGTATTCTCTGGTGTCAGTGGCATATGTCCATACAGGGCATGTGTATAAGGCATGGCATGTCCTTTGTGGGTTACATTTGCTAGCACTACAGTTGTTGCAGGCATCCAGTGGGGAACATAGTGAAGGAGCACTGTATGCAATTATATGCCTATTGTTGTGATGCAACAGGGTGCCATGCCCTCTGTAGTCCACTGCAATCACACCATGGTTACTACTTTGGGCAATATGCAGGGAACTACCAACATAGTGGTTGTTGTCTAGCCGAGTGTGTTTGTGTATGAGACATGGGTAGAGAGTGATCTCTGGGTAACACAAGGGTTGCCTAAATTGTTCGCCAGGCCTTGATGTCACATGTAGGGGTATGGATTGTCAACCACAGCCTCTCTGCTGTTTGACATCTGTTATCTTTGTAAGGTGGACATTGTGAGTTATAATAGGCCCACTATATAAGAAATTTGCAAAACCCACTCCACAATGAATCCCATAGCTACACATGCACAAAAATCTCCACACAGGATATGAATGACAAACACACACAGCAAGTCTCACAGTTGCCATGTCTGGGATTGGATCTCCTAACTAATTAGTATATCACACTATAGCATTACACAATTATAGCACATGTTACAGAGATTGTTGGGCTACTCCTTACCTAAAGGTGTATTTCAAAGTGAATGGCATCAGCAGGCTTGCCAAAGAAGGGCAATGGAGGTTATAGGACTGTGAATGGCCTCAAAAGCATTGCTCCCTATGCAGACAAACAACCACATGCACAAACATCCACACTTGCCATGTCTGGGAATAGAACTCCTACCTAACTAGTATATAGCAACACAGCATTATGCAGGTATAGGACACACCACAGAGATTACTGGGCTACTACTTCCCCAAAGGTGTATTTCAAAGTGAATGACATCAGCAGCCTTGCCAAGGATGGGCAATGGAAACTGTAGTTCATAGGTTCATAGGGTCATACACTGATACTAGGCTATCAGCCATAAGGCTTATACATGCCTAAACATGAGAATTCTCTGGCTATGACTTCCCCCAATATTTACTTTCCTGCACCCCTGTCTAGCAGGGCAGCTGACATGATCCCTGGGTAAATGTCCTATCTCCCATCCAATTGTCCAGGTTCCTTTTGAAGAGGGCCAAAGAGGCACTCTGCTTGACATGTATGGGCAGTCTATTCCAGAGTCTGGGGAGTCTCTGGGTCAGGAACACATCCCTCCTGCATGCATTGTTCATTGTGATGATAGGATTTACATCCCTGGAGCATGTGGCTGTGAGGGTTTGGAATTCTTTAGGTGTAGCATGTCCAACAGCTATGGATTTGACATGGCATGGTATGTTAAGCAGAGACAGCCTCTGAGAACACAATATGTGACAGGGTATAGCTGTATGATTTTCAGATGGTCAGCATAGGGCATCTGGTTTAGGGCTGTGGTCATTTTGTGAGGTATGTCTGCAGCCTCTCTATTCATTGCAAATGTCTTGTGAGGTACATATGTAATGGGCTGTTGTAGTCTGTACTGGGTCTACTGAGAGATGCCTACAGTGGAACAATGGCCTCCTTTTCCTTAATGTAAAGCCCTTAGTGGGAGGTGTGCCACATAGGTGGGTTTCCTGACTGTTGTGGTGATGTGGTTATCAAAGGTGAGACCACTGTCCACCTGTGTCCCTAAGTCTGTTATCACACTTTAGGTGTTTAGTGTACTGCCACCTATGTGGTACTTCACAGGTACATGTCCCTTCCCAACGGGGTAATTATATATTTTTGGGTATTGATCTTGAGGCCATGACTCAGGCACCAAGCATGTGTCTCTGTAAGGCCCTTTTGTAGAATATCCACATCATGTGGGGATTAAATATTGGCTCCCAGTGTGCAGTCATCTGCGACCTTTGTTAGCTTACTGTTGGACTATACATCAGAGCAGTAGCTGCCAAACAAGGGCAGTGCCAGGACTGAACTCTAAGGTACTCCAACTGTCACTTGTCTGGGGCTCGGGTTGGCATCAACTACATTTATAGTGTGGGTTGTGTTAGTACAGCAGTTGGCAGCCCATCAGGTGACATTGGGATTAATGGCCAGCTTGATAGATTTATCTATGATTCCAGACTGGAGGATGGTGTTGAAGGGCTTGGTGAGGTCCAGATAGGCTGTGTGAACCACCTTACCCTCGTCCATGACTCTGGAGATGGATTTACAGTTGTCATTCAGGTGGAAGTGACATGTTTGGCCCTTCACAAACCCAACCTGGTTAGGGTCCAGTGTTTGCAGGTTGCCAATGCCTTTGTTTTAATTTCCATGATAATACATTCCATGGCCTTGCAGATCAGGCATGTCATACTGCTGGGGTGGTAGTTCCCAGGATCCAAGGTGGATCCCCCCTTGTGGACTGGGATAACTGTAGCTGTGCACCACACAGTGGGCACAATGCCTGAGGTGTGGCTATGATTAGACATGGCATGTAGGTGAGGTGTCAGTTCAGTTTGTAGCTCATGTAGTACACAGCCCGGGATGTTGACAGGTTCCATGGCTGCTATTGTCATAGCTCTGTAGAGTGTGTTTTTTAACTATGTGGCCATTATTACCAGAATATGGCAATATGTGTTGAGATGGGCCCTTTGTGGGTTGGGAGGGGGGTGCAGTTGGCACTGAATTGATCTGCCAGGATATTGGCAATATCCCTGGGACCAGCAGATTTAATACCATCCTGTTGTAGCTCACAGCAGTTCTGAGCATTGCCATTTAGATTCCTCACATAGCTATGGAATGGTTTGCAGTTGTCTTTGGCATCTTTGGCTATATTATGTTTGTAGCTAGCTTTGGTGGATGTTATGAGGGATCTCTGCCTCTTACTGTAGCTGGTAATGGAGTATTTTGCATCCTGGAAATTCCCCCATTTCTGCAACAGTTTCCTCCTTTTCTTGTACAATATGTTTATGGCAGGGGGCCACCACGTGGCTTACTTTTCATCATGGGGAGCATCTTGGTTCAATATTGGATGGCACGATTCATGCATGAGTGTATGTGCTCATACAGTGCCTTCATGTATGATTCAGCAGTTGTCCTTTCTGTTACCGTCTGCATGGGTGTCATGATGTTAGTCATGTCTGATATGTGTAGCATAACATTGACTTTGGAGATGTGTCTTATGGAGGTTTCTTTACTGGGGTGTGGGAGAGGGATGTTGCTATTAAAGGTGACTAGCTCATGGACATACCTGACCACTGATGGGGTGACCATAGGTGTGGAGCATTGATTTCCATTATTGGTAATGGCCAGGTCTAGTGTATTTGAGACCTGGTGGGACTATGGGTTACTTGATCAAGGGCATAGGGAATTATGACTTCCAAGAACCATTGGGCACATGTGTTGGTACACAAGTAATTTCCCAGCTAATGGCAGGGTAGTGTAAGTCACCCAGTATTAGGGTGTTTTCTTGTATCATAATATTTCACTGTATGTTACAAAATCTGTAGTGGGTATCATGGGGAATGGTGGGAGATCTGTAGCAAGCTATACAAGTTGGAATGCAGTCTAACCTACTGTTAGATGCACCAGGAGTATTTCAGACACATTCTGTTGGGCAAGTAGCCTGGTGGTGTGAATATCCTTGGTGAATATGGACACTCCTCCACCTTTATTGTTTTGGTCCTGGTTTGGTGGCCAACAGCTGTGGTGAGAGCTGTACCTGGTATTGCAGGGGTACTCTCTGGAGGCTTGGATCAGGTCTCTGTTACTGCACAGTTATCAATGTTCTCCATTTGGAGGTGTGTGTAGTGACTGTGAATGGCCAAAAAAATCATTGATTCCCCACACACACAGAGTTTCACAGTTGCCATGTCTGGGAATAGAACACCTACCTAACTAGTGTATCACACTACAGCATTACACAGTTATAGGACACTCCACAGAGATTACTGGGCTCCTCCTTCCCCAAAGGTGAATGACATCAGCAATCATGCCAAAGAAAGGCAATGTAGGTTTTAGTGACTGTGAATGGCCTCAAAAGCATCGCTCCCTACACAGGGAAACACACACACACAGTTGCTACATCTGGGATTAGAACTCCTACTTAACTAGTACATCACACCACAGCATTACACAGTTACAGGACATGCCACAGAGATTACTGGGCTACTACTTCCCCAAAGGTGTATTTCAAAGTGAATGACATCAGCAAGCTTGCCAACCAAAGAAGGGCAATGGAGGCTGTAGTGACTGTGTATGCCCTCAAAAGCATTGCTCACTACACAGACAAATATCCACACTTGCCATGTCTGGGAATAGAACTCCTATCTAACTAGTATATCATACTACAGCATTACACAGTTATAGGACATGCCACAGAGATTATTGGGCTATGTCTTCCCCAAAGGTGTCTTTCAAAGTGAATGACATCAGCAGGCTTGCCAAAGAAGGGCAATGGAGGCTGTAGTGACTGTGAATGGCCTCAAATACATTACTTCCTGTGCAGACAAACACACACACATCCACACTTGCCATGTCTTGTAACAGAAATCCTACCTAACTAGTGTATTACACTACATCATTATGCAGTTTTGGACGCACCACAGAGATTATTGGGCTACGCCTTTCCCAAAGGTGTATTTCAAAGTGAATGACATCAATAGACATGCCAAAGTAGGGCATTTGAAATTGTAGTGAGTGTCACTGGCCTAAAAAGCATTGATCTCTATGCAGACAAGCACACACACACACACACACACACACACACACACACACACACACACACACACACACACACACACACACTTGCCACATCTGGGATTATAACTCCTACCTAACTAATACAATACACTACAGTATTATGCAGTTATAGGGCACACCACAGAAATTATTGGACTTCTCCTTCTCCAAAGGTGTATTTCAATGTGAAGACATCAGCAGGCTTGCCATAGTAGGGGGATGGGGAGTGCAGTGTGTGTGCATGGGCCATAACCCATTCATCAAGATGCAGATACACAACACTCAGGCACACACAGGTTTATATTCCACAGGTACATGTATACAACTGCTAGATGACTACTGACTTGTACAGTCAGGTTACACAGTTAGCACGTGCATCACAGATACTATAATGCTGAGTGTTACCAGAGGCAAATGTCTACAGTGACTGACATTTGCACATCATGTGTTTTTTAGCCAATTGGATGTGTGCTAGGTGGGACAGGCCTCATGATGGAAGGCTCTTTGTCACTGTCATTCTCTTCCATGCATCTATGTATGTGTATTTTTGGCCTATTATAGTGTGTTGTCCTTGGATATATGTGTGTCTTCCTATCCAATGTGTGTGCAAAGCATGACTGGTGTGTACTGAGGAGTGTACGCACTAACATCTGCGACTGTCAGATATGTATAGTCCACTGTTGTTGCCAGACATGGGCTTCATTTCTGTAAGTGTGCGAGCATGCCCAGTATGACCTTGCAATATTGTATTGTCTGACATGGCCGTCATTTCTCTAAGTATGGGAGCATGCCCAGCATGACCTTCTGTATTGAATGTGTGAATACATTCCAGGTAGATTGTACTCCAGTGCAGGCTTTTTTTGTTCTACACCTACAGCTAGCAAACTATTTCTGTAGGATATCTGTAGATCGATTGACAATATGGGGTCAAAATGGACAAAGGATAGTGGGTTACTGTAAGTAATTGCGTCTGTGCTGCTTCTGCTACATGGTCCTGGTATTAGCAGAGATATTCAGACATATGTACTGTTATACACAGTGATGTTTTATGTCATCAATTACTGTCAGGTATACATATTTGCTTGCAGTGATGTCCTGGGGAACACAGGGTGGGTGTAGCTGTGTCCAGTATTGTGGTTAGCAACCTACATATTCTTGCACAGTCATGCCATTCTGGAGGGAAAGCTGCAGACACTTGCTGCTAGGTCTCTGTAAATGGTTCAACACCTTGGTACAGTGGTGGTAGAGGATTCCATGCTTGTACATCCATCAACATGACAGTATGACCATATCCTGCTGTGGCTATACATCACAGCTGTACAGATTCACACATGATACCCAGAGGCAGGGGTCATAATTCTGGACATTACCCCTTCACATTGTGGTTTACAAGCAGGTTTGTAGCCACCCATTCTTGTGTTTGCAGCCAGATATAATATGTGCACATGGCTGAGCTTCAAACTTCACGCACTCCATGCCACCCATGCCCCCACCCCGTTCTATTATTCTGTCCTCTTCCATACATTATGCAAACATTCACAGTTCATGCAGTAGGACATGGTGGACATGTTACTGTGATTTGTCCACATGGCCTTGCATTTGGGTTCTGTGGACTGTGTTATGTTGTTATTTGGGAGTCCATGACATGACATACATTGGCAGTACAGGTGAGACACAGACCTTTGGCAGAGGACCATAGGCCATTTGGTAGTGAAGCAGGACAGCTGTAGCAGGCCATTGAATTCTGTCACTCCTACAGTCCCAGACTGCAATACACTATATTCCCCTAGGGTGACAGGGTAGGTGTGCAAGATGTTCATGCCAATACTTTCTGTCAGTATTGAGCAAGTGGTTTGGATGCTGGCAGGATGCTGCTTACAGCTAGGGACACACCTACATGGGACACCTGCTCTGCATGCTGCATTCTTTTGCTATTGCCATACACAGATGGGGGCCATATTGTACTCATTCCCGACAGCAGGGATAAGACTGGAGAGGTACCTGTGGGTGGTGGTGGGGTGATCTGGGTGCATGTGTGCTATGGACACTACTTGCATCTGACTCACAGATATGCATGGAGCATTCCACCTATGCTGGCTTGTGCAGGGACATCAGCTGTTTCTCAATACTTCATTCTTATGAACTTTGGGGTCTGCCAGTGTTTGGCCAGATGACATCGGTATTCCCTACTACAAGCCCAAATAATGTGCTGCAAACCTTACAATTCAAAGGGTGTGTCCATTTGACAGTTACATATTATACACTGTCTGTCTGGAGTACTTTCCCCTGTGTACTGCTTGTATATTTGGGCTGACATTCATGCCATGTCCATCTTTCAGATAGTGATTCATATTACTTCCATACATTTACTATGGCTTACTGTTGGAATGTATTTTACTGGGAAGCATTGTGTTTGGCACTGCAGTTGTGAGAACTTGGCCCTGTCATCGGCAGTACTGGACAATGACCACCAGGACAAACCTCACCATGCATACATACTGACCACTCTCACACAATATACGACACATCAACCTAACACACACAGACCTGCATATTATACACATGCTACAATCTATCCTGCTACCTTGGCCAGCTCAGGTAATCTGTGCTCCACTGTTATTATGCCTACACATACATGTTACTACATTTCTACATAGGATTGGGGGGGGGGCACACCTGACTGTTACTACATTTCTAGATAGGATGGGGGGCTGACACTTGTACACATTTGCTATGACTGTACTGGCATTTCAGGTACTCCATTTCATTCTGTATTCTAACCTATCATGCTGACTAGATGCATATCAGTGTACTACAGGTCTTAGGTTTGATTGACCTACATTGATTAACCTACATTTCAGTTTCTGACTTCTTACCCTTCCAAACTAACATCCCACTGCCTGACCTGTTGTAGTCTGTCTGTGTAGGTTTGGGGGGATGTTCTCCATAGCTATCAATTAGAGGTCTTAGCACAGCCTAAGTTTGTGTTTGTCTACACATGTCCGGCTGGCTGAGACTGTTGTTGGGTATGTGAGCCTCCCTGACTGGCATGCGTGTGTTTTATGAGCACATTTCCTGCAGTGAGTTTTGTCACCTTGTCTAGTACTGGCTACTATGGTGACACCAGTATTTGTAACAGATCTCATGCTGCCACTATAGGTGTCTACTATCTGCTGGCATCCCATTCAGCCACCCAATTCCCTTGCATGCTCAAATCCATACCATAGATACAAGTAACAACACATACTACTCCATTTGGCAATTGGTAGGAAGAGTGCCTTACCTAGTGGCTGTGCCAGTATTGAAGATGGTGCTGGAAGGCTGACTATTTTGTATGCACATAGTACACTCCCTATACATGGTTAAGCACAGGTAGTGCCATGTTTGGCATCCATTTTACTGTATGTGCGAGTCAGAGAGAGGTGTCATTCCTTGGTTCCCTACCATGTCGGTGTATGTGCTAAGCGTTGCCTCTTTGCCAAAGCCTGGGCATACTGGGCATGCATCCTTCTGCCTACTGGGGCAGTCTCAGGTTGTTCCTCCTCCGAGTCACTCTGTGCCTGTGCAGGCCTTGGCAATGGTGGGGGGGGGCTGTGTGATCATGCCCCATGCTGTTCCTGCTGCAGCTGTTTCTGCAGGATCATATTGTGTAGCATGGCACATACGATGACAATTTGGGTACATGTAGCTGGGGAGTACTGCAAGGCACCACTGGATGTGTCCAGGCACCAGAACCATGACTTGAGCATCCCAAACACATGCTCTATTATGATTCTGGTGTGTGAGTGTGCCTCATTATGGAGTTCTTGTTCTGGTGTGTGTGTATTTCTGATGGGTGTCATCAGCCACGGCTCCAGTGCGTAACCAGCATCCCCCAGTGCGTAACCAGCATCCCCCACTAGGTGACCGTAAGGGATGTCCCCATTGGCAAATCTCTGGTACAGCTGCGTCAGATGCCAGATGTGGCAGCCAGCACACACATTCATTATAATGCCCTGGGCATCCCAAACAACCTGGAAGTTGATGGAGGGGAAGCCCTTGCAGTTGATGTACAACCTACCCCACTCACCGGGTGGGGCTTTGATGCATATGTGCATGCAGTCTATAGTATCCACTACTGGTGGAAGAGATGCATATTGCTGGCCAATGCCTCACGGATGTTGGGGAGATATATGTGCTAACCGGCATGTGCTGACATGGCATCCAAGAACTGGTGGAGTACCCTGGAAGCTGATGCCTGTGAGATCCCCATGATATCCCCAGTTGGCCTTTGAAAGGTACCTGTGGCTAGTATTCTTAGGCCTACACATACCTTTTTATCCACTGGGATGGGTTCCTCTCTGTTAGTTCTGTGTGTGAGGTGTGGCCGTCACAGCTCAACAATTTGTTGTAGGAGGTCCCTGTCCACCCTATAGCACTCCACTATCTCCAGCTCATGTAGCCCCTGGTAGGTTACCCTGGGTTTGTACATTCTTCTTCTTCTCCTCACTGTGGGTTGGTCGACAGCATTCTCATCCTCATGACCCTCAGCCTCTTCCACATGTTGATGTATGATAGCTGCTGCAGCCCCTATCATTTTGTTGCTTTTGTTTGTTAAAATTTCCACGCTTGTGTACACTGGTGGTGTAGAGTATGTTGGAAAAAACAGAGGGCAAGGTGTTTGCATTGTTTATAGTGGTGTGATGGGCTGGGCTGGTCTGCTGCCCATGTAATTAGCTGATTCTGATACATTTCACCCGCCAGCTATGCTAGTTCTCCTTGATTACCTTCCTACTGCTGTTTTCCCTTCCCATTGCCTTCCTGTATAAGGCCAGGGGTGTGCTGCACAAACACAGTCCTCAGATGTGCACAGAGCTGCTATTTCATGGTTTACTTTTTTTTTTTCCTTGAAAACCTGGTGCCCGGTGCGCACACCTGATTAGGCAATGTAAAGAGTGCAAGGCAGCCTCAGACACCCCCCCTTCCTTAGCTCTGCTAAGCTATGGGCAAAGCCGAGCCACAAGGCTCCAATAAGCTTACAGTATGCCTGACACCCCCCCCCCATGATATCAGCTAACTCTTAGGCTTGCACCATAGTATTCCTGCACATACATGGTTGGGTGCTGTCTAGCATTGAGGGGAAATCAGGGATTCAGTATCATTCCTCTCATTTGCATAGGATTGCCTGCTAATGTATAGTTACAGGTCCCACAATGAGCCTTCCCCCTTAGCAACCACTATTCATTGGCCATGTTGTCTTTTGCCTGCCATTGAGTATAATGGCAAAATAGTGATTTTGGTTACAATGCTTATTTCAGGGGGTTTTTTTTTGGCCCAATCCCATTTGCGCACCACTGCCCTACGCTTAAATAGCCAAAATTGTCTAAAAAAAATTAAAAATTTTTTTTGGCAGCTGTTTTCCATGCCAATGGCCATATATTTGGCCATTGCCATGCTTTACACATACTATACACCCTTTAGTTGGAGCTGTCATGGCTCCGTTTTGTAGTTTGCAGAAATGTACTCAGTTACTGAGTGCATTTCTTCAGACTACACTAGTCCTGTATGGCCAGCTGCCAAATTCCTGGATCGCAAATTCACCTCTGGTTTTCACCTGCAAATGAGGTGATTTGCATACAGGAGCTGTGTCCATGCAGGAATAGTGCAGGAGCAATCATGCATGTCCCTGGAGCTTATTCCTGGATCGGACGGTGGCCATATTGCCTCCAGCATCTCCTGCACTATTCCTGCACATTGTGCAGAGCTTGCTGAATCCATGGGATAGTGTTTTAGAGATGAAGCTCTATGTTGATATATACCAGAAATGGCCAACTTGTTCTTTAAAATAAATCAAACTGATAAATTCTGTTACACTGGGCTTCTATGTCCAATGTGCATATGACATCCCTTCAATGAGCATAATACAATATAGACACATTACTGAGTTACAGGTCTCCAGAAAAGTGACCATTTCTCTCACTTGAAAGAAGTTGCCATTAAAACTCCTTGTACTAGGCATAGCAATATGTTTCAGCCAATATTGACATTTAACAATATTTATGTCTTTAAGGTTGAAATGTTGATCCTGGGTACATGTTGTATCTGAAAACATGAGCAGAAGTTTTTGAAAGTCATTGTTCCTTTACTGAAATACAGTAGTTGCACAGATGTGATGTTGATGCACATGTAATTCTTTTCAGGTAATAGGTAATTGAACTGTTTTTTTTTGTTTTTTGTTTTTTTTTGTAGTTAACCTTGCTCAAAGTGATTTATTGGGTAACATTTGTGGAGATTTTATTTTTGTTAATCCTCAACTACAGTAACAGCTGTGCTCTTTTTGGTCTTCAGTGTATATGCATTATATGCTTGTTACTTTAATCATGCAGTGGAGCAGCACAGACATGCTATTTCTACAGAAGAAGGTCCAGGCGGACTGATAGGTTATCTTCCGTGGTATTATGTGATGTGCACTTTCCTCTGAGTGAAGTGTGCTGAGACAAAGCTATTTTTGTTTCACTGTACAATTGCAGCATTATAAAGTAACTTTTTCTATGCAAGCAATTCTGAGAGATTTAGCATGTAACCTTCCATGGTGTTCTTCTCTTTACCGTCTGGGTACATTATACTAAAGTTATGGCTATGCTGCTTTGCTGAAGCAGCTCAATAGCCTCTATCCATAGCTCAAAACTGCCCAGATTTAAACAGAATGTCCAAATTTTTGCCAAATATTTTTGGTCTGTTTTTCATAGAATGTGTGGATTCCTGTCAAATCACTGGAATTATCTGAGGATTGAAGTCACTAAATAATGACATACATCTGAATTTCAGACTTCAAATCTTTCAGAAAATGTACGTTAACACAAACATGTTACTCTAGCAACATTCTAAGTTTATAATAGCAATATTAAAAATCTACCCTTATTTTTGGGCCTTTGTACCCTAATTTTGTCAGGCTTTGTCTAGATTTTTTTCACTAAGAGGTTGAGAGGTATACCTCTATCCACACTAAACTCTTGAAAACATGACATGTACTATAATTATATCATGGGAGATAAGGCTACTATTAACAAGCTGACATAAAAGAACTGAGAGAAATCCAGACACATGGCTGTTTGATAGACATCAGGACAGAAAATGGATCCTTTAAAAACAGGTTGATAGGCAGAACTTCAGTATGTTAGTTAAACACTCAACCAGAAGGCTTCATGAACAGGAGTAGGCTAAAAAAATAATTTGAAATTAATTGCTCCCTCATCATTTGATAATCACATTTGCTGGATGTGATAACATGCTCTTCTAGAAGAACATCATCTGAGATTCAGCTGCACATTAAGCAATGATTTCTAGTATTTAAAGGCAGATGCCTCTTTGTGTTTGCCCACCATAATTTTGCCTGGAGAGGGGTAATGAACAAACCATTTCTTAAACTTTATAGAACTGATGTTATTCATTGCAAATATATTCCAGGAAACAAAAAGATACAGGTTACTTAATCATGTAGTCTAGTGGTATACATTTGTCAGCTATTTATCGCCATTTTAACTATTCTTTGAGCCACTAATCAAGCTAGTGTTAAAGAACAATAGTTGTCCTTATAAAATATAAAGGCTATGAGGTGTGAGCTTTCATAAAGAATGGTGAATAAAGCAATTAAGAAATAGTTTCATAATACAGGCTGTGATTGCCTTTGTGCACATACAAAGTTAGCATGATTTGTTAAATGTCAAATTTAAAAAATTAAAAATGACTCTAGCTGAGAGGTAAATGCAAAGATACGGCAGACTATCCTGGCTCTATGGCAAGAAGGGATTGAAAGCTGACTGTGATCCAGATAACCTAAGTTTGGTTAGATGCCCAGGTACTAGGAGAGCTTCATGGTGTGTATGAATGAGTGATCTATGTCAGCTTACCTATGCTGTGTGAAGGACTGGAGATCTGGGTGCAAATTAAGGCATGCCTCGGTAGAGACCGAGTCATGTCTCCCTGGGTAGAGGAAGGCTACTATACTACTTGGGGGATGCCCTGTGCATATGATGATACCTGTGCCCCATCCCTGTCATCCATACCATTGATGCAGGGACAGGCTGATATAGTTCTGATGCACATGGTGACTGCACAACAGTGTACCACAGTACTGCAGTGTAACATGTTGTAGGGAGTGGAGTGTGAAGCATATTTGACAGGTAGTGTAGCCATCCAGCAATGATGCATTATAGCTGTTAGTAACACTGGTTGATTGCAGTCACTATAACATTATCCATGTGTGCTGTAGGTGTACATGTGTCAGCACGAGGATGGTCTACAGTTATATTGCACAATGGGGTATGTCACTGTGCTGACACCATGGCTGTGACATATTTGGGGTACAGTCGAACACATTTCACAAGTTACTAAACCAGTTATTGTCTGTGCCACATGGACAGATGCCCTGCTGAGGCCTGTAGACCCAGCAACCTGATGTATACCCATCCACATACATGCACACTGTTACTTGCCAACACTGGGACTAGACCCCTACCTGGCTATGTCATGATACTGACGTGTGTGGCTTACATTGCACAGACCACACAGTGTTTAGGGTGAGGTGTGTCCCAGGTTACATGGTACATGCAGAACATCCCCCGACATGTGCAGTATGCTAATATGGGATGTAATGGGTGTATTTGGATGATACATAGTGTGACATACCGTGATATACACATTTACAGACACATAACAGCCAGACACACATCTGAGATACCAGGGCCTATTGCTGCTAACTAACTTGACCATGTATCCAATGTGTTACATGCAGGCTGCACACATCACATGCATAACTGGCTTGGATTGTGGTAACAGTTACCTGTATGATTGATGGTGACAGTGGTAACCATAACGTGGTACATGGGACACATACCTGGTGTACCTTGGTGTAACAATAGTGTGCACAACACCCACATCCACCACTGGATATTGTACTCCCTGAAACCCAAGATGACACTCTGCCATACTCACCATCACACATTGGCCACGACTGTGATACAACCCATAGTATACCCCAACATTGGTACTACAGGGATATGCATCTCATGCACATGTCACACGCATATTAGGGAGTCAATCAAGCATAGGTTGCCTGTACATATCCCTGCTGGATGCCTGCCATCTGCACATCTGTACAGGGAATGACAGTCATCAGCTTGGCAGGTAGCTATGCAGTAGCATGAGTGTGTTGACAGACCAGTAAGGGGTATATACTGTGACACAGCTCACTCACCAGGGATACAACAGGGAGGCCTTGGTGTCCAGCCATGCTTGCAGGTGTGCCTGTTGTCAGTACTACATTCAGCACTCTGCTCTTGCCTGGGTTAACACTGTCAACAGAAGTACTGCCACGATACACTACATGCCAGTGTGACAGCACATACCCTGGGTTACTACACCTGTATGACCATAGTGAAGAACTTCTCAAAAGCAAACTTCACACTACTCAAGACTGGTGTGGTATCCTTCAAGGCCCCTGAGTCAGAGGAAACCACAACCCAAGCTGCGGAAGCCCTTACAAATGCCTTCTATGAACACCTCCAGGACTGCATGGATCAGGCAATCCCAAATAAAACCAAGACTCTTTCCACAAAGGGCAAACGTCCAGTCTGGTGGACCCCAGCCATTAACAAACTTTACAATAAGAGGAGAAAGCTATTACATGATAGAACAAAATCCATAAAAGGGAAGTCACCCCTGATCATTATTAGTAAAAAAATACGAGCACTCATAAAATCAACTAAGGCCAATTTTGAGAGAAAAATTGCCATGGATTCAAAGGACAATCATAAGGCCTTTTTCAGCTATGTTAGGAACCTGGGTGGAAACTCACAGATATGCTCAGAATTAGTCCAAAATGATACAAAAATCACTGAACCCACAGATATTGCCAACATACTGGCAGACAGGTTCAGTGCAAACTTCACCCCCTCTCCCCTAAAGGAGAGATAACTATCCCAGCCAGTGTAGCCTCCCGGACATCTCAAATGCGCAGGTGAAAGCTGCTCTCTCTAAAGCTAAAAACTCAGCATCAATGGGACCGGATGGTGTCCCCGGCTGTGTGCTACACGAGCTAAATGAGGAATTAAACCCGCACATAAGGCAGCTGTTTAATCTCAGCCTTACCACAGGATACGTGCCCAAGGAGTGGCGACGGCAACTGTGGTCCCACTCCACAAAGGTGGCGCCTCTACGGACCCTGGTAATTACCGCCCATAAGCTTAACAAGTCTAGTCTGCAAAGCTTTGAAGAGTTTCATAATGAAGCTCATAAACAAAGATATAGGGTACTTGCAGACATTGTACCCGACCCAGTTTGTCTTTGTCAAGGGAAGATCATGCCTTTTGAACTTGGTCGACTTCTTGAAATAGTCACCAAGGCCATTGATGAGGGAAAGGCAGTCCATACAGCCTACCTTGACCTTGCAAAGGCTTTCGACACAATACCCCACTCGGGTATTGTAGAAAACTTACCAGCTTAAATGTAAACCCATCTGTCACAAGATGGGTTGCAAACTGGCTTAAGGACAGAACCCACAGGGTTAGAGTTGCTGGCGCTGTGTCAGACTCCAAGCCGGTCACAAGTGGTGTCCCACAGGGCTCGGTCCTTGGCCCCTATTGTTTGGCATCTACTTCAGAAGTACAGGCCAACATGGGAGGACTTTGGCTGACAAAGTTTGCAGATGACTGCAAACTGGGCCATAGTGGAAAGTGCATCGGACACGGATATCCTTCAGAAGGGACTCACGGAAACAGATAGCTGGTGCCAGAGCCATGGCCTGAAGTTAAACGCCAAAAATGTATAGTCATACCCTTCGGGAAAAACAAGGTAACCCCAAGCTACCATATAGGTGGCAATCCACTAAGCACAGAAGAGGTTATCAGGGACCTGGGGACCCAGGTTGACAGTGGCCTTTCTTTGACACTCACATTGCTAAAGTGGTTAGAAAGACCTTCTACATTGCCCACCTGATCATGAAGGATTCACATCCAGATCTAGTGAGGTCATTGTTCCCTGTACTCTTCACTTATCAGACCAATGATCGAGTACAATGCCCCATTCGGGATGTATCTCACCGACATCTGCAGCAATTGGAGAGACCCCAAAAGTTCCTCACCAAAAGGATAAAGGGACTCCAAAATCTGTCATATGCTGCCAGATTGAAGAAACTCCAGCTCTATTCAGTCGCATACCGTCTGCTCAGAGGTGACATGTGCCTGACATACAAGGCCATGTCCAACCCAGAATTAATGGACATGCTCCACCTCAAAAAATCCAAATCCACCAAAACCACTAGAGCAAGCGACTTAAACCTTAGCACAGATATAAATAGGACGTGCTGGAGGGATAGATTTATCACTCAGAGACTCCCTATGCTGTGGAATAGGGTCCCGGTCCATGTGAGGCAGAGCACCTCGCTGACTCTGTTCAAGAGAAGTCTGGACCTGTGGATGGGAGATCGTAGGTTTACCCCGGGAATCATCTCTGGGTCACTGCTGGACAGAGGCATAACAAACTAATGGGCACAGTATTTTTTCATATAAGGGGTGGCGTAAGCCACAATAATTTGGGCTAGGCTTATAAATGCCTTAGGGCAGATAGCCTAGTATAAACCTATGAACCTATGAACCTATTCAAATGGATAACATTGCTGTACAGGCCTCATATATGTCTATGTCCCACACATGACACTCACACCCCTTGTTACTGTAATGACAGCACATAGGTGCATGTATTGTACATGGCATTACATACACTTATTGCAGGTTATCAGACAGGGTTGTGTGTCCTGGTTACCAGGGCTAAGCCATGCTTAGCAAGTATCAACATTGCCGCAATATAACAGCTAATTATATGTACATATATTTTCACCATATGTCCTGAACATGGAGTGTAGCCCTACCTCAGCCCCTATAGTCCCAACTTCATAGTGCAAGAGGATGTCAGGTATATATAGCAAGTATATTAGTAGACTATTGCTACTGTAACAGGGATTGTCTTCACAGACATGGTGTGTGTGGGAGGTCACATCTGCTTTTCACATGTGCGCCATTGGCTACTGACAGACATCCTAAGGACATCCTAGTACAGTACTGTTGCTAGCACATACTGCCCCTGTGGACTGCAGCAGAGATATTGGCCAATATATGTGGACATTCTGACACACTCTGTACAGTCCAGAAGTATACACAGAATCCCTTAGTGCAAAACATGTGGACCAAGCCTGACAATATAGATGTTAACAGCCATGTAGATTGGTAAAACACATAGTGACTAGTATACATTTGCCCCCGTAGGTTATGCATTCACACACCCCTGTCTGTCTTGACACGTAATAACCACTTGTACAGGGGTGGCATGACCACATACTACCCACTAGATATTGACATACATCTGTACAACATCCCACTGCTCTGTCTGACATGCAAGACTGTTAAGGGAGGCCCGGCAGCAGTACATCTGGCAAGTATCTGGACATGACATCTCACTGGGTAAGTACACTAAGCTGCTAGGCATGTAACAATGCACTGTGCAGGCTACGGGCAGACTGGCTCAACACTAGCCTAAATCTCCTATGTGTGAATGCACATGTACCTGCATATATAGCAGGCTCTACAGGCATGTCACAGCACAGGGTAAGATACACCTTTGTGAAAGTGTATAACCACAACCAATGTGAACACAGCCACAGACACATATGGTAATCTAGCATAATATTACAGTATATGGACTATCTATTCAACACCATCATCATATGTGCCACTCACAGACTAACCCTTCATATACTGGGCCACTACACAGTGTGGTCTGATGCCTGTCTGTGGTATGGGACATGTGTGCGTATGGCCCTACAAACATGTAAGCCAATACGGTAACATACAGTGGAGCAGCATGTAACATCAGATAGGATAGGACCTAGTACAATGACATCTACCACAGTCTGTACACAGGCCAAAGTACATATTAACAATACACACACTGTCAACATTCACCATAAGTACACATACCTCAGTACTGTACTAACAACCACAAAATGTCCAGGTTATGTCATCAAATATAACCCCTACTGTACATAACATGTGTAGCAGTCTGATATCTCCCTGGCTTGTTATCAGATATGATGATACTAATTATGGTGTACAGTACATATGCACCTCTTAATGCATGACATATGTACCGAGGTTGACACAGATGTGACTGGAAGCACATACACAGGGCCAATATTGACATGTAGCTGTGATAACCTCATACATTTACTGTTGTAACAGAGTTTGTTGCAACATATGTCCTATGAGGGATATGAAGTCAGTAACTGTCACTGCTTTCACCATCTACAGACTGCAATCCTCACACTACCTTCCGCAGTTCACAGATAGATGCACTGTGGGTAACACATGAAATCAAAGGCATAACACACTGCCCAGTCTGCAGATGACCCTACAGATGGGGATTCTTCATAAACACAGAACTGACATGGCAGGTATTAAAACATGTAGTACAGCTATATGCACAAACACACTGTTAAACCAACATTACTCCAAATGCAGTATAGCAGCACTTACAGTCTGCAGTCAGGTCAGGCACATCCCCCTCCTATGTGCTGCCCTGTTTCCACAGTGTATGCTGTTAGAGGTAAATCCCCAATCCATCTGAGATGCTGTTTGCCAAACAACAGATCTAGTTCCTGCTCACAGTGAATGAAAAGACCCAACACCAACATGATGTTCCTAGATATTGGAGTGTGTTTCCATGCAATTGGCTAGGGGAATGTTACCACAGCTGTTCCACATGCAATCAGCTAGGGGAGGGCTGCAATTCATGCAGAGATCATCAGCTGATCATGAGCATCACTTAAAATGCACAGGCTGCTGCCTAAGTAAAGCAGGTGTAGGTCTCCACATCCACCACAGAGGGAGTGAGAGAGGCAGACAGAGGCAAAGACAAGTCAAGGAAGGGTGGGAGACTAACACTTAAGCATGGTTGTGTCACACACCTGCCAGCACTGGGTATCCAACCCCTGCCGACTATGTTATGCTATCACATTTCTATGCAGTTATTGGATGCACCACATAGGTTACATGTTGTGTAGCCCTCAGAATGTATATGTGATGGTGAGTGACATCTGCAACAGGGATATGGTAGCTATACAGTAGGTGTTGTACATGTAGCTGTCTGCATGAACAGGTGCCAGCATCAACACAGCCACATTCTCACAGGGATGCACCCACATTGACACACTTTGCAGGGCCAGGAAAACAACCCATCACTAGTGTGATTGCCAAAACACATTACTGTGCAGGTATCACATGCACCACAGGGGTCATACGGAGGTTATATGGGCAAAGGGTATGGGGAGGTGTCTGACATCAGACAGCATGCTTCAGTATGCCACTGGGGGTTGTAGTGAGTGTGAATGTAAACATACGTATCATACAACACACACACACACACATACACACACACACACACACACACACACGGTGCCAGTACTGACATGCATGGGTGCATTGATTCACGGGTGTATAGTTGTCAACTGTGTCAGATGGCTATACAAGGCTAGGTGATGGGTATTCCTTGGCATCAAGCCACATGAGAATGGTCTGCAAAGTGGCTCAGTGGTGTAGATTCTGGATTTGCCCACACAGGTGGGTATTGTGTTCACCATCCAGTCACCTCGGTAACTATTGCGTGTGGCAATGCTGTGCATGGCTTGGCATGTATGTGTTCCTTAGTCCATGACATGGATGGTGTCTGTGATGTGCATACCTTCCACATTGGCATACAGAACTGTACCAGGGGTGTCTGTCCCTTGTTTTGTACACAGATTATCATCAGATGTGCCAGTCCTGGCCTCATGTGGCAGGAACTGATAATGGGCTGCATGTTTACCCTTCACCTACATTGATAGCATGCTAACAGCATTCCCTGGTGTCAGTGGCATCTGTCCATACAGGGCATGTTTTCAGGCATGGTATGTCCTTTTTAGGTCACATTTGATGGCACCACAGGTGTTGCAGGTGTCCAGTGGGGAAGATGGGGAAGGTGCACTGTCTGCATGTACATGCCTATTGGACAGATTGACAGAGTGCCATGCCCTCTGTAGGCCACTGAAATCACTCCATAATTACTATCAGTGGGCAATACACAGTGTACTACCAATATAGCGGCTGTTGCCTAGGCAAGTGTGTGTGTGTGTGTGTGTGTGTGTGTGTGTGTGTGTGTGTGTGTGTGTGTGTGTGTGTGTGTGTGTGTATGTGTGTGTGTGTATGAGGCATGGGTTGAGAGTGTTTTCTGGTTAATACTAGGGTTGCTAACTCTGTTTGCCTGGCCTTGATGTCACATGTATGGTTATGGATCTGCACCCCAGCCTCTCGGCTATTTCACATCTGTTATCCCTGTACAGTGTACATTGTGATATATACTAGGGGCACCATATAAGAAATTTACAAAACCCACTCCACATTGGGCCCAGTTGTTACACACTCACACCCACCTCCACACAGGATACAAGTTACATACACAGACACACACACACATCATGTCTGGGATTCAAACACCTTCTTATTTCATTACACTATAGCAGTACGCAGATATAAGATGCACCACAAAGATTACTGGTGTACTCCTTCCCCAAAGGTGTATTTCACTTTGGATGACATCAGCAGGATTGCCAAAGTAGGGCATTTGAATTGTAATGAGTGTGGCTAGGCTAAAATGCACTGCTCCCTACACAGACATTGAAACACACACAATACATCCACAACTGACATGTCAGTTTAGAACCCCTAACAGAGGTCTATACCACACTACAACATGAAAATGTTATAGTGCGCACCACAGAGATTACAGGAATAATACTTCCCCAAAGGTGTATTTCACATTGTATGACATCAGCAGGATTGCCAAACTAGGGCATTCACATTGTAATGAGTGTGGTACGGCTAAAATGCACTGCTCCCTACACAGACATTGACACACACAAAACATCCACCACAGACGTGGGGGTATTGAACCTCTAACAGTGGTTTACATCACACTACATCATAAAGCTGTTATAGGATGTACCATAGGGATTAGTGAAGAACTCTTTCCCCAAAGGTGTATTTCACAGTGAATGACATCAGCAGGATTGCCAAAGTAGGGCATTCAAATTGTAGTGAGGGTGGCTAGGCTAAAATGAACTGCTCCCTACACAGACATTGACACACACAAAACATCCATAATCGACATGTGTGGGTATAGAACCCCTAACAAAGGTTTATATCACACTACAGTATGAAGCTGTTACATGATGCACCACAGGGATTACTAGAAAGCACCTTCCCCAAAGGAGTATTTCATGGTGAATGACATCAGCAGTATTGCCAAAGTAGGGCATTTGAAACGTACTGAGTGTGACTAGCCAAAAATGCATTGCTCCCTACACAGACATTGAAACACGCACATAACATCCAGAACTGCCATTGGTGGGAATAGAACCCTACCAAAGTTGTATATCACACTACAGCAGTGCACAGTTATGGCACACACTATGGAGATTACTGGGTTACATTCTTTGCAGAGGTGTATTTCTAGGTGGATGACATCAGTAGCTTTACCAAAGTATAGCATTCGAATCGTATGTGGTATGACTACCCTAAAAAGCATTGCTCTTTACACAGACATGCACACTTGCCATGTCTGGGATTAGAACTCTTGCCAAACTAATTTATCATATTATAGCAGTACACAGTTACAGGACACACTACAGAGGTTACTGGGCTACAATCTTCCAGGAGGTGTATTTCTAGGTGGATGACATCAGCAGCCTTGCCAAAGTAAAGCATATGAATTGTATGGAGTGTGACTACCCTAAAAAGCATTGCTTTCTACACAGGCAGACACACTTGCCAAGTCTTAGAACAAAATACCTAACTAATGAATCACACTACAGTAGTTCATAGGTTCATAGGTTCATACTAGGCTATCTGCCCAAGGGCATTTACAAGCCTAGCCCATAGTTTTGTGGCTTACGCCACCCCTTTAGTATGGGGAACTATACCCATTATTTTGCTGTGCCTCTGTCGAGCAGTGACACTGAGGTAATCCCTGGGGTATATCTGCGATCTCCCATCCATTGGTCAAGATTTCTCTTGAACAAGGCCAGCGAGGTGCTCTGCCTCACATATACCGGCATTTTGTTCCACAGCATAGGGAGTCTTTGGGTGATGAATCTATCCCTCCAGCACGTCCTATTAATAGCCGTGTCGAGGTTTAAGTCTCCCGCCCTTGTGGCTCTGATGGATCTAGATTTTTTGAGGTGAAGCATATTCATCAAATCTGGGTTTGACATGGCCTTGTATGTTAGGCAAAGGTCACCTCTGAGCAAGCGGTAAGCGACTGAATAGAGCTGGAGTTCTTTCAGTCGGGCAGCATAGGACAGATTTTTGAGACCCTTTATCCTTTTGGTGAGGAACTTTTGTGGCCTCTCCAGCTGCTGCAAGTGTCGGGTCAGATACATTCCGAATGGGGCATTGTACTCAATCATTGGTCTGATGAGTGATGAGTAGAGGGAGACAATGACCTCCCTTGATCTAGATGAGAATCCCTTCATGATAAGGTGGGCAATGTAGAAGGTCTTCCTAACTACTTTAGCTACATGGGTGTCGAATGACAGACTACTATCAACCTGGGTCCCCAGGTCCCTGATAACTTCTTCTGTGCTCAGTGGATTGCCACCTATTTGGTAGCTAGGGGTAACCTTGTTTTTCCCGAAGGGTATGACTATGCGTTTTTTGGCATTTAACTTTAGGCCGTGGCTCTGGCACCAGTTATCCGTTTCTGTGAGACCCTTCTGAAGGATATCTGTGGCAGATGTGTTTTCTACTATGGTGCCCAGTTTGCAGTCATCTGCAAACTTTGTCAGCCATAACCCTCCTGTGTTTGCTTGTACTTCGGAGAAGTAGATGCCAAACAAGAGTGGGCCTAGGACTGAGCCCTGTAGGACACCACTTGTGACAGGCTTTGAGTCTGACATGGCGCCAGCAACTCTGACCCTGTGGGTTCTGTCACTCAGCCAGTTTGCAACCCATCTTGTGATGTATGGGTTAATATTTAAGCTGATGAGTTTATCAATGATACCAGAGTGGGGTATTGTATCGAAGGCCTTCGCCAGATCGAGGTAGGCTGTATGGACTGCCTTTCCCTCATCAATGGCTTTGGTGACTGTTTCAAAAAAGTCAACCAAGTTTAAAAGGCATGATCTGCCTTTGACAAAGCCAAACTGGGTTGGATCCAAAGTCTGCAAATTCCCTATGTCTTTATTTATGAGGTCCATTATGATCCTCTCCATGGCTTTGCAGATAAGGCTTGTCAAGCTAATGGGCCGGTAATTTCCAGGGTCGGTGGAGGCGCCGCCTTTGTGAAGTGGGACCACAGTTGCAGTGCGCCACTCCCTGGGCACGTATCCAGAGGTAAGGCTCTGATTAAACAGCTGTCCTAGCTGTGGGTTTAATTCCTCATTGAGTTCGTGGAGCACACAGCCGGGGACACCATCAGGTCCCATGGATGCTGTGTTTTTTGCTTTGGAGAGAGCAGTTCTCACTTGGGCGTTGGAGATGTTTGGGGGGCTGCAATCATTTGGTATAGATATCTCTCCTTTTGGGGGGGAGGGGGGGAGAAGTTTGCACTGAACCTGTCAGCCAGTATGTTGGCAATGTCCGTAGGATCAGTAATCTTCACATCATTTTGAACTAGTTCTGAGCATATCTGGGAGTTTCCTCCCAGGTTTCTAACATAGCTAAAGAAGGCCTTATGATTGTCTTTTGAGTCTTTAGCTATTTTACTCTCAAAATTTGCTTTGGATGATTTTATGAGAGCTCTTAGTTTTTTACTTATAGTGATCAAGGGTGTCTTACCTTTTAAGGATTTTGCTCTATCTTGTAGTAGCTTCCTCCTTTTGTTGTAGAGTTTGTTTATGGCTGGGGTCCACCAGACTGGACGCTTGCCTTTGGTACAAAGAGTCTTTGTTTTGCTTGGGATTGCCTTATCCATGCAGTCCTGCAGGTGCTGGTAGAAGGCATTTGTAAGTGATTCAGCGGCATGTGTACTGTTTTCCGCCGGCTCGGGGGCCTTTAAGGAGACATAACTAGTCTTTAGAAGTGTGAAGTCGGCTTTCGAGAAGTTCTTTACTGTGGTCTTTTTTATTTCAGGTGGGGGTGGGATGAGGACCTCCAGCGAGATTAGTTTGTGATCTGATCTCACCAGTGAGGGGTATACTTCCGGTGTTGAACATTGTGCTCCCATGTTCGTGATGATGAGGTCAAGTATGTTATCTCCTCTTGTGGGGATGGTACCTAGTTGTTCTATGGCATTTGAGTTTATGAATTCCAGGAACTTTTGGGCTAGGGTGTTTGGGCTTGAGTAGTGTTCCCAGTCTATATTAGGGTAGTTGAAGTCACCTAGTATGATGGTGTTTGGTGATACATTTATCCCCTCTAGTGTTTTCAGGAAGGCCATGTGAGGTTCCTGAGTTTGTGAGGGTAGCCTGTAACATGCTACAATTTGCAGAGCAGTCTTGCCTATGGTTAATTGCACCTGGATGGTCTCCGATGCATCGTGCGTTGCAACCAGTCTTGAGGTGTGGGAATCCTTGATGAATATGGATACACCCCCTCCCTTCTTGGTATTGTCCGGATTTTGGGGCCGGAACGCATGATATGAGGTAAAACCTGATAGTGCTGGGGTGCTCTCAGGAGCCTTGAACCAGGTTTCTGTCACAGCACAGACATCGATGTTCTCCATACTGAGAAGGGCCTCGAGTGCATGCATTTTGAGATTCAGTGCACAGTTATGGCACACGCTACAGAGATTAATGGGCTACAGTCTTCCTAGAGGTGTATTTCTAGGTGGATGGCATCAGCAGCCTTGCCAAAGCAGAGCATATGAGTTGTATTGAGTGTGGCTACCCTAAAAAGCATTGCTTTCTACACAGACAGACAGTTGCCAAGATTGGGATTAGAACTCCTACTTAACAATTTTTTCACACTACAGCAGTATGCAGCTATGGCATGTGCTACAGAGATTATTGGAAGACAACCTTCCCAGAGATGTATTTCTAGGTGGATGATATCAGCAGCCTTACAAAACAACAGCATTTCAATTGTAGGGAGTGTGACTACCCTAAAAAGCATTGCTCTCTACACAGACAGAGATGCACACAAACACACATACACAGTTGCCATGTTTGCGATTTGAACTCCTACCTAATTAGTTTATCACACTACAGCAGTACACAGTTACAGTACACACCACTGAGATTACTGGGCTACAGCTCTCCCAAAGGTGTATTTTACAGTGGATGACCTCAGCAGGCTTGTCATAGTAGGGCTATGAGGAGGGCAGTTTGTGTGCATGGGCCATAACCCATCCATCTAGAGATTGACACACCACATGCAGGCACACACAGGGTCATATTTCACAGGTACGTGTATACAGCTGCTAGATGACTACTTCCTTGTACAGTCATGTTGCACAGCTAGCACGTGCACCACATAGTCTGTAATGCTGACAGATACTGGTGGCTATTATCTGCAGTTAGTGACATCTGAACCTCATGTGGTTGGGGCCCTTTGGCTGTGTACTGGGTGGGACAGGCCTGGATGGCTCTTTGTCACAGTCACCCTCTTCCACACATCTATATATGTCTACTTTTGACTTATTATAGTGTGTTGTCCTTACATATATGTCTGTATTCCTATCCACTGTGTTTGCAAGGCATGAGTGGTGCACAGACCTCTCAACCAATCGGGGACACATTTCAACAGAATCAGGGACAAGTCAAGAAAAAATCAGGGACAATCAGGGACACTTTTAAAATATTAGTGCTATTAACTTGAAACATTGACAGAATCAGAGCATATGAGAGGGATTAAGAGGGACAGAGCAAAATTTTGAGTCAAAATCAGGGACAGTTGAAAGGTATGGTGGTGCATACTGACAAGTGTCTGCACTAGCAACTGCGACTGCCAGATATGTCTGGTCCACTGGTGTTTGCAGACATGGCCTGCATGTGTTTAAGTGTGTCAGCATGCCCAGTATGACCTTTCAGTATGTTGTTGACTGACATTATCTTCATTTCTCTAAGTGTGTGAGCATGCCCAGTATGCCCATCTGTATTTAATGTGTGGATTGAGTCCAGGTAGTTTGTACTGCAGTGCTGACCTTTGTGTTGTACACCAACAGGTAGCATGCTGTTTCTGCAGGGTATCCATTGAGCATTTGGCATTGACTGTTACTACATTTTTGCATTGGATGGGGGGGGGCTCACCTGACTATTTTTACATTTCTACACAGGATGGGGGGGGGCACACCTGACTGTTATTACATTTCTATGTAGCATGGGGGGCACACCTGACTATTTCTACATTGCTACACAGGATTGGAGGGGCATACCTGACAGTTATTACATCAGTATGTAGGATGGGGGGGGGGGCAACACCTGTCTATTTATACATTTCTACACAGGATTGGGGGGCACACCTGATTGTTACTACATCACTATGTAGGGGGGGAACACCTGTCTATTTCTACATTTCTACACAGGACTGGGGTGGCACACTTGACTGTTATTACATTACTATGTAGGGTGGGGGGCACACCTGTCTATTTCTACATTTCTACACAGGATTGGGGGGGCACACTTGACTGTTATTACAGTACTACATAGGATGGGGGGGGACACACCTGTCTATTTCTACATTTCTACACAGGATTGGGGAGGCACACTTGACTGTTAATACATTACAACTTAGGATGAGAGGGCAAACCTGTCGATTTCTATATTTCTACACAGAATTGGGGGGCACACTTGACTGTTATTACTTTACTATGTAGGATGGGGGGGCACACCCATCTATTTCTACATTTCTATACCGGATTAGGGAGGCACACCTGACTGTTATTACATTATTACGTAGGATGGGGGGACACACCTGACACTTGCACACATTTGCTATGACTGTACTGATATGTCAGGTACTCCATTTCATTCTGTATTCTTACCTATCATGCTGACTAGAGCCATACCAGTGTACTACAGATCATAGCTTTGCTTGCCTTACATATTAGTTTCTGACTTCCTACCCTTCAGAACTAACATCCCACTGCCTGACCTGCTGTAGTCTGTCTGTGTAGGCCTGGGGGGGAGGTTAACCATAGCCATCATTCAGAGGCCATAGCACAGGCTCTGTTTGGGTTTGTCTAGACCTGTCCTGCTGGCTGAGACTGTTGTTGGGTATGTGAACTGCCCTGACTGGCATGTGTGAGTCATATGGATACACATGTCACCCAGCACATTTCCTGCAGTGGGTTTTGTCACTCTGTGTAGTACTGGATACTATGGTGGCTCCAGTATGTGTTACAGATGTCATGGTGCCACTATGGGTGTCTACTTTCTGCTGCCATAACATTCAGCCACCCAATTCCCTTGCATCCATACAATAGATACAGGTAACAGGACATGTAACTCCATTTGGCAATTGGTAGGTTTATTGACTTACCTTGAGGGTGTGTCAGAATTGCATATGGTGCTGGAGGGCTGCCTATGTTGGATGCACATAGTACACTCCCTATACATGGTTGAGCACAGGTAGTGTCATGTTTGGCATCCATTTTACTGTATGTGCTAGTCAGAGAGAGGTGTCATTCCCTGGGTCCCTACTGTGTCAGTGTATGTGCTATGCGTTGTCTCTTTGCCACAGCCTCGGCATACTGGACACACCTCCATCTGCCTACTGGGGCAGGCTCAGGTTGTTCCTCCTCCGAGACACTCTGTGCCTGTGCAGGTCTTGGCATTGGTGGGGGTCTGTGTGGTCCTGGCCCATGCTGTTCCAGCTGCAGCTGTTCCCACAGGATCAAATTGTGTAGCATGGCACATACCATAACAATGTGGGTACATGTAACTGTTGAGTACTGCAAGGCTCTACCGGATGTGTCCAGACACTGGAACCGTGACCTGAGCATCCCAAACACATGCTCTATTATGTCTGGTCTGTGCATGTGCCTCATTATGGCATTCTTTTCAGGTGTGCGTGCATTTCAGATGGGTGTCATCAGCAATGGCTCCAGTGTGTAACCAGCATCCCCCACTAGGTGACCTTAGGGGATGTCCCCATTAGCAAATCTCTCGTACAGTTGCGTCAGATGCCATATGTGGGAGTCGTGATAGCTTCCAGGGCAGTCAGCACACACATTCATTATAATGCCCTAGGCATCACAGAAGACCTGGCAGTTGATGGATGGGATGCCCCTGTGGTTGATGTAGGCCCTACCCTGATCACCGGGTGGTGCTTTGATTCATATGTGCGTGCAGTTTATAGCATCTATTACCTCAGGGTATTCTGCTATTTGGTGGAAGAGATGCATATTGCTGGCCAACACCTCACGGGTGTTGAGGAAATATACATGCTCACCGGCATGTGCTGACATGGCATCCAGGAACTGGTGGAATACTCTGGATGCTGATGCCTGTGAGATCCCCATGATATCCCCAGTTGAGCATTGGGAGGTACCTGTGGCTAGTATTCCTAGGCCTGCACATACCTTGATATCCACTGGGATGGGTTCCCTTCTGTTGGTTCTGTGTCTGAGGTGTGGCCGACACATCTCAAGAATATGCTGTAGGAGGTCTCTGTCTACCCTATAGTGCTCCACTATCTCCAGCTCATGTAGCCCCTGGTAGGTTACCCTGGGTCTGTACACTCTTCTCCGTCTCCTCACTGTGGGTTGATTGGAAGCATTCACATCCTCGCCACCCTCAGCCTCTCGCACATGTTATTCTATGTTGCCTGCTGCAGCCCTTCTCATTTTGTAGGTTTGTTTGTTAAAATTTCCCTGCTTGTATTCACCGGTGCTGTAGAGTGTGGGAAAAAACAGAGGGGAAGGTGTTTGCATAGTTTATAGTAGTGTTCTGGGCTGGGCTGGTCTGCTACCTGTGTAATTGGCTGATACTGATGCATTTCACCTGCCAGCTATGCTAGTTCTCCTTGATTTCCTTCCTAGTGCTGTTTTCCCTTCCCATTGCCTTCCTGTTTAAGCCCGAGTACAAACTGAGTACACAAATGTTCACAGTGCTGCTATTTCCTGGTTTAACTTTCTTTTTCTTCCTTTAAAACCCGATGTGTGCCACGCACACCCGCTTAGACAATGTAAAGGGTGCTAGGCAGATTCAGACACACCCCTACCTTAGCTGTGCTAAGCTAGGAGCAAACCCAAGCCACAGGGCTCCAGTCCACTTACAGTATGCCTGACACACCCTCCCATGATGTCACCTAACTCCTAGGCTTGCACCAAGCTATTCCTATTCTTACACTGTTGGGACCTGCCTCACATGCTGGGGAAAACTGGGATTCACTATCATTCCCCTCATTTGCATAGGATTGCCTGCTAATGCATAGTTACATGTCTCACACTGAGCCTCCCCTATTATCAACCACTACTCACTGGTCATGTTGTCTTCCGCCTGCCTTTGACTTGCATGGCAGATTACTGATTTTAGTTAGAATGCTTAATTTAGGTTTATTTTATTTTCCCCCGATCCCATTTGCTCGCCACTGCCCTACACTTAAACAGCCGAGATCAGCTAAAAAAAAGTTGATTTTTGTATTTTTGTTTACTGTTTGCAATGCCAATGGCCTTATACATGGCCATTGGCATGCTTACTACATGATATGCAGCCTTTATTTGGAGCTGTCACAGCTCCGTTTTGGAATTTGCAGAAATGTACTCGGTTACTAAGTACATTTCTGCAAATTGCACTAGTCCTGCACGGCTGGTTGCAAGCTTTCTGGATTGCAAAATCACCTAATTTGCATAGATTTCTCCTGCATATGGGGTGATTTGCATACAGGGTCTTAGTCCGTGCAGGATTAGTGCATGCTCCTGCAGGCTGTTCCTGGATCGCACGGCAGACATATTGCCTGCTAGAGCTCCTGCACCAATCTTGCATGCCATGCAAGGTATAGAGAATCCGGGGGAATGTCTCTGTTATGTGTTACACTGACTTCCTTTGAAGTCAACCAATTCTTTTGTGTCATTGCAGATAAATGTTAGATATATATAAATGGGTAGAAGGTGTAAGAGTTATAAAGAATATTCTTTGGAGGAAAGGTTTTAACCAAATTCCTAGATAACTGAATGAGTGCTTATCTGCTCATTTAAAACTATAGTTTGTAAGTTATAAGAAATTGGATTGCTAAGAATGACAGAAAACCAAACAAGTCAATAATATATCATTCTTCTTAAGTGAGTTCTACAAGGGCATGCCATATTGTCACAAAACGAGTGCATTATTGTTTACATTATTGTTTATTTTCATGAAGAGTACATGTACTGATGGCAAAAAAAATCTAGTTTATCACGTGTACTGCAGCACATTGTTAAAAATAAACAGTATATTCTGACACTGAAACAATGTTTTTTACAACACAGTTTTTTTCTATTTCACACAAAAAATACACATCTATCATATTCTTCTTCTTTATATGAATTAATTGTCTATTACATAAATTCACTTTTTCTGGGCCTGTGCCATGCTTAGCTTTCAAGCCACCCCTCCCCCACTGGACACTGTATTTTCTTATTCATTCCTGACTAGGTTAAGGCCATTGGTCCATTCATTCCTGTCTGGGCAGCAGGTAGGTGTCAGGAGTGGTGGCATCATTTATTGTGAATTGTGAATTTCTGTATCTGCTCAACTCCCTGAACATTTCCAGCAGGCATTCATGTGGAGGATATGCAATGGAGTGTGATGCTAAACTGCTGCGCACTTTACAAACAGTATAATTATGCAGATATCCCCACCTCCAGTGAACAGGCACTCATATATGTCTCTTTGGTCTGCACCGGGGAAATCAGTACACAGCGTTTGTCTCAGGATATGTACTACTTTACCCTAAGAAGAATGAACAGTTTCAGCCCCATTATTAACCTCCTTCCACCCCTAGGTCTAAGAGGTGCCCTAGTCACTAATCTAATTTGGGGCATCTCAGCCTATAGACAGAAGTTTACCTCCATTTGCCAGTGGAACTGGCTTAGTGCCTCTTATGTTACAGTTTAAACATTAAGCATTTGAAATTCATGTTTTCTTTTAGACATTAAAATATTCAGAATTCCATCAGCTACATGAATGAAAGCACTTGGCAAGTGTATTCATCAAAGGAAGTCTTTGCTGCTGTGTAGGTTTGCCTTACTCCAAAGTATAGCCTCCTTGCACTTAATTGCATTTATTCTGGGAATGCAGAGACCTGATGCATTTTCTACTACAGAAAAGTAGGCCATTTCAAAATATAAATTGCATTGCTTTTGATCAGTTAATTTTTTTTCATGAAATGGCCTTTTATGGACTGCTGCCATGGATCCCAAATATTCCTGTTGGAATGCATATTTGTCCATAGGCATCTTGAAAGATATGTAGTTTGTAATTTGAAAATTTCTTGCAAAGTAAAAAAAAAAAAATCATGACCTTATAAAGAATGCAAGGTGTTCATAAACAGGGAAGAAAAACTGGAATGGTGCTAGATTAAATTGCATTTCATCTGTTCTCTGACATAAAAACAGATATATATTGAAGTTGACTATTTAATTTTATGTCGAGTGTATTTTAACTCTTCCTCTGTTTGCACATTAAACAAAGATATGTGCTAAATAACAAATTTTCATCGTTATCCCATAGCAGAATAAGTGGAGAAATTAACACATGACAAACAAATCTGCAATGTAACAGATGTAAAGTGCAGTGCTCACATCATTAGCCTGCAGGAACTGAAAAATCTGAATGATGAAAGCAAACATTTCCTTTGTCAAATGATGTTTGGAAACAAACCAATTTGTCCATGGCCATCTTCAGTGCTTAGAGGTTATGCAGAGATAAGGGGGTGGGTGGGGGGGTTAGGGATAACAGAAAGGTGTTGGCGGTGGTGGAGGAAGGTTGATAAGATTAGGATGAAAGGGAAGGGAAGGAGTTAGGTAGAGTTGTGGGAAGAGAAGGGTTAATTTAATAAAGGAAAGTTGGGAGGAAGTGAGGTAGGGGTAGGGAGGGGCTTTGAGGTTTTTTGTACATATATCTCTGGGAAAGGGATCAGATTAAGTAGTGAGTTTGCTTTCTACAGTGCTGGATTTCATCCAAGATGACCAATAGGTACTGTAGTGGTCAGGTAGGCCATAGACTGGTAGTTGTGTGCATGGTGGAGGTGGGTAGGGTTTGGTAACTTTTTATTATGGGAGTGTGGGAGTCTTATTTATTTATTTATTTATTTTTTGCCAGTAACAAAGTCCTTCAGTAGGGGGTACAGTGTTTACCTTTGAAGACACAAGGTGTATTTTCTAGTCAACATAAATGAATAAATAAATAAATTAATTAAAGGAAAAAAGTTACAGAGATCGACATTTTCATACTATGGACTTCAGTAAAGGATCGATGGCTCACATGCCCCTCTCATTCTGTTTGAGTTATGGAGTATATCCTTTAGTTTAACAGTGGTTTTGTTTGCTTACTCTCATCAAGGCAACATTTGTGAGATGGTTAGATAGCTCTGTTTAGTCTTAAGGAGGTGGGTGAGACATGTCAGACTGTAGTATTTGGTCAGAGTGTTCATGGGTGGTGGTAGTTTGATGCCGCAGCTTTTCATGTTGCTCGTGGGGTTGTCATTTCATTGGCTATGAGCTCTTCAGACTAATGGTTGCTCACCGACCATGCAAAGTGAGATCCCAACCATTAGGGAGAGTATAGTGGATATGGGAATGGTTAGACTGGGGGAAGAATTTGCTTCTCGCTTAACAGGTCTGCTCAGTACTTCTCAAGTGTACCTCATTATATGGGTGGATACAAGGAACGTACTTAATTTGGAGTCTTAAGTTCATGTCCTCGAAGTTCCACAGTGTAAGGGTCAGTCAAACAGTTAGTGTTAGAAAGTTTTAAGTGACATTCATAGTAAATTAAATGATTCATATTAATTCATTAAACAATCTTTTTTAGAAGTAAAACCAGCATAATTTAAACATTTTATGACCTTCCTGGTTGACGGTGTTAGTAAGCCATTAGTGTGTTCCACATTCTGTTCATTTGTTTCACATTATAGTTACAGATATGGACAAAGCTATAAATAACAGTGGGCAAAGATACAAAAGTGGAGACAATTTTGTTGTTGCTTTTGCAAACTTAGAAGTAGATAAAACAAGAGATTTTGCATTGATGTAAATTTTCAGCTAAGATGTAGACGGAGACTCAGATGGCTGTCATTAATTTGCACATTAATGATTTGCTGTTGGTATGTCGATGTGTGTTGTGGTCAGATTGCTGTGAATTTTGTGAAGAATAACCAGAGATGTGAGGCAATAATCTGGGTATTCTGCGAAAATCTATAAAGTTGAGACATATCAGCAGGCAGTATACAAAAATATATAAAAATAATAATAATAATAATGTATGTATATATGTAAAGCAACCGTCTAACAGCAAGGAAGAAAGACTATAGAATAACTGGGAAGTTATAATTGTGCAGATGGGGCATTTGAAGGGTAAAGCAATGGTATAGCTCATTGGTTCAATTCCACGTAAGGTCCTGATTATTTTAGGTTGACCTGTGCAAAGGTAGTTTTTATTTTTTTCCTTGCCCTGCTCCTAGCGTCTTATTGTTGACTTTTCTTTTGGTAGATGACTGATAAGCAGAATTTGTGGCAGAGATTGGCGGCCATCATTTCACAGGTGAAAGAGCTGTTCTGAGATTTGACTAACAATGGAACTCCGATGACTGAAGATCCTGGTGAGTCCAGTGGGAACAGGAGAAGGCAGTTGGTGAAGAGCAAGTCGGTGACACAAGGGAATTGGGCATAGCAGTTGAGAGATGCTGTCACAGTAAGTGCTCCAGCTGTTGGAGGGGGGGGTCTATATTAAAAGACTGACTAAGTGACTGAATACCTAAACATCGATCTTCTTATATCAAACCGCACAATGTCAAATGTCCCAGGGAAACACGTCCCTCGGCCACAATGCAAAAAAACATTACTTTGTATCTAAATTAAGTGGGGGCTTCACCTCTCATACCTACCAACTAAATATACCAACTCCGAGATTGCTTAACAGTAGGGAAATAGAAAACTCTGGCGAAAGGCCAAGGGAAATCTTTCCCTGCGTTAAATCAGACGTTCGCCATTTTTTGCTTTCGATATTAGAAGATTGATGTTTAGGTGTTTGATTACCTAAACAATCAGTCTTCTAATATAGACACATTGGAGGGATGCATGATCCAGAGGCAGGTAATAATATACTGTTGGAAGTTCATGTAGGCATGTCAGACTCGGTGCAATTTGGGAATAGTTTGGGGTTAGGTGGGGGTGAGTCATGTCAGGAGTCTGGTGGAACTGCAAGTGCAATGGAGGATCAGCAGATATTTAGTGAGGGGGGCAGGTTTCAAGGTGATGCTTTCTCTGGGGAAAGTAGCATAGATTTATCAATGGGGAGTTTGGCGGCATCCGTAGTTGGGATGGAGTCATGACTACAGGAGGTGGGTTTGGATTTTGGGATTCAGCCAGGTGAAGTGGGTCAGTCTTTCTGACCCCTCATATACTGTCCTCAGTTAAGGATAAGGTCTGGAAGGGGGAGTATGTTGATATCTTTAAATTAATTGACATGGAAGAGGTTCAGTGCTTGTTGGAATTGGAAACTGCAAATAGCAAAGATCTTCTGTCAGCTTTAGCAGCCTTGGGGAGGAGGAGAGTTGGTAGGCTTTGACCAAGAACATGGGAAAACTGAGTGTTGGGATTTGTGTACTATATGGCAGTTTGGTTGGAGAAAGATATCGCCTTGACCCTGCCACTCATGGTGTATTTCCTCACAATCCATGAGGCTTATTGTGGGTGAGTAATGCTTGGTTATGGTACAATCAAAGGTTTTGTAAGCAGAAAGAGATTGATCAGTCACTGCGTTGGGAGGTTAGTTACCCTGATATATGGCTAGCTACTATGATGGATAGCTTTGGTGCTGTTAGCAGAGAAGCAGAAGGGGCGGAGTTGTGTTGAGCCCTTTCAGTTGATTCATCATTTCTCTTCCCCTGAAGAGAACTCCATTAACAATTTTATTCCAGTAGAGGATGCCAAGGTGAGTTGTGCATCTTTGGATGTTGTGGTGTGGGTTATTCGGGGGTTTAAGGATCTATGGTTGGTGACGGGGGATATTGAATCCACATTTTGACTTCAGCCAGTAGAGGATGAAGAGTGGCCATTGTTAGGCAGGGTGGTTGGAAGCTATGCCAATGGAATGCTCAGTAACTTGTACTACTTTTAAGAAGTTTAGCACTGCACTCCATTGGATTTGGCAACAGCAGGCAGACACTCAGAAGGGAGTACATTACCTAGATGATTTCTTAATAGTAGGTGAAGGGATTGAGGGTGCATCAGAAGGTACTCACCATTTTTTGGGGGATGTGTGGTGAATTGGGTGTACTGTTGACTAGGTGGAAGCTGGAAGGCCTGACTAAAGAATTTAATTTCTCAGATTTGCTAGTGGATGCAGAATGTGGATTGTTTTGTTTACAGGATGAAAAGCTAACACTTTGAAGGAAAAGATTTGATGGGAAAGGTTCATAGACAAGGTGAGGATTAAGTATATCATGGAGATGATAGGGCTTCTGAATTTTGCATGTGGGGAAGTTCACCTGGGTCACACTTTTTGTAGGTCTTTGGCCTTTTTGTTAAAAGAGGGGAAAGTAGACATCATTGGGTAAGGACTGGTAAGTTGGTACAGGTGGGTTTAGCACTTTGGTTGTAATTCTGAGAGCAGTTTAATTGTGTTTCCTTTTGGCAGATGAATTTGGTTGATTAAGGGGAATCACAATTGTTTGCTGACACGGCAGGGGGTATTGGTATTGGAGCATTTATTGGAGGTGAATGGTTTGTGGCTCATTGACCAGCAGATTGGAAGGATTAGTTCAAGTAGGATGTTGCATTTTTGGAGCCGATGCCAATTTGGGAAGCATATGTGGTTTGGCAGGAGTGGTTGAGGGCAAAGAGGGCTATTTTGCATTCAGACAATATTGCAGTGGTGCACATTTTACAGGGTAAGACAGCAAAGTCTGAGTTCTTATTGTCAATATTACATAAGTTGATTTTACATAGCTTGCTGATCAATTTTTCTTTAACAGGTATGGATGTAGTAGGTGTTAAGAATGGGATTGCTGACAGTTTGTCTTGTTTTCAGTTTTCCAGGTTTTGGCAACTATCTCTGAATTCGGTGGGCAAGTCGAGTGTGTTGCCAGATGATGTGTGGCAAATTGTGCTGAAGTAACCAGATGGTTGGTACAGCAATCTTGGGCAGCATCTACCAGGAAGGCATATGGTAGGGCATTACATGATTTTGGTAAATTTGTTTTACAGCTGCCTGAGGAAGAGAGAGTTTTGTTGGAACAACTGTTATTGCAATACTTGGCTTGGGCTTGGTTGCAAAGCAAGGTAGTGCAGTCAGTAAAAGTATATCAGGCCATGATGAGTATATTTTGGCAGGTGGCAAGATTGCATGATTTCACTAAGTCCTGGGCAGTTGCTCATATGTTGAAGGGATGAGGTAGAGTGCCAGGTGTGAATATGGATACGCAAAGGCTGTTGACAAGACAGGTCTTGAAAGTTTTATTGTGGGTTTTGGCTTTGGTGGCAGGTGGTTCAGGGGATTATACTTTCTGGCTGGCCTTGTGCTCATGGATGTGTTATGGAGCATTTAGGGTGTCAGAATTGTTAAGGTCACTAGTTTGGAGGGGATGTCACTGTATTTTATGTGGTTGTGCACATTTGGTTGCTTAGATCTAAAACAGATGAGTTAGGTAGGGGCACACAGATAGTTATTGAGAAAGATAAGAATGATTGGATGTGTCCAGTGGATTGGGCTAGAAGGTTACTGAGGACACATGCAGGGAGCTATCAAGACTTGTTTTTTTGATCGAGAGGGGGTAAGGTGATCACGGGTAATCAGTTTGTATATGTGATGAGGAGTGTTTCTCATTGTACAGGTTTTCCAGGAGAAAGATTTTCCAACCATTCCTTTTGCATAGGTAGGGCCTCAGATTTAGTGAGGGAAGGCAGACCAGTTGAGGTTATTAAGAGGGCAGGGCATTGCTTTTCAAATGCCTTTTGTCTTATATTAGATAACTGGTTAAACTGGTTTGATTAGTATTATTATTTTTGTTAGGTAAGGATATTGTCATCCTGGGTCATTCACATATTCACTGGGCAGCAAAGTGGGATGCAGTTAGGATGGCTAGCAAGGAAATGAGTTTGCATTGCTTCGGGTGGAGAGTCATATTGTATGGTATTAGACGCCTAAAGTGAAATCAGTTCATGGATGAGCTTGCATTTATTCAGTCACCGATGGGGCTTCCTCAAGTATTGATGGTACAATTGGCAGGTATTGATTTGTGAATAATTCCAAAGCAGCACTTGTTATATAGGATAAGACAGGATTTGGTTATTTTGAAGAGGTTATATCCAGTTATGTGCATTGTGTGGTCTGAAATAATACCACAATTATTTTAGAGGAATGCTGCTAGTTTTATGGCTTTAGAACATGCTCAGTGATTTGATAATTGTTGGCTGGCAAGGCAACTGTTACTTTGAGTATTCAGATGATAGAGGATAGGGACTTTGATAACATGGACCCAGTTTGGTTCAGACAGGATAGAGTACACCTGAATGAATTTGGTTTAGATCTGTTTAATGTACACTTAGGTTTATTTTTGGAGGGTTTAACCAAAGTCCTGCAGTACGTAAGGGGAAACAGCCTGAATAAGGCTGGTGAGTGGAGAAGAGGGGCAGACTTGTTCCTCTTTTCTTCCCCCTCTGGTGTTGGGTGTTTGATGCAAGGAGTTTGTGGGATGACAGTAAGCAGTAGGATGTTGCTTTGATTAGTAAGAATAAGTTATCAGGGGTGATGACTCTGCTTATTCAGGCAGGGTGAGCAGGGATATACTGCCCTGATGAATGGGTACAAGGATATTCATGTTGTTATTAATGAATTGAAATGATCCAATAAACTTATGTTGTTGGAAGTTTAATAAAGGTCATCAAATGTCATTTTGGTATTCTGTATTTTATTGAAGGGGATTGGGACAAATGAGGTTTGGAAACAAACCAATCATTCAGTGATTTGGTATAGCATGTTTTAACTGTGATGTTCTGTCTTAGAATGTGTTAGAAATTCTTCGTGATGGCATTGGTTATACACTATTTTTAAGATGATGCATATTTCTTTAAGATGATGCATGTTTTATTTTAATGGGTAATGCTGCTTTAGCTTGACTTACAACTTGAGTTAAGAACTGTTCCTGCCTTAATTAGCTTTAAGACATGTGATTCTTATAGTAACAAATGATTGGCTAATATTTTTTTAATGCAGTTGTATTTTTTCGCATTATATTGGTCTGAAGAAGGAGAGGAGACTCTGTGAAAGTGCTTACCTGTTAAATTAAAGTTTGCTTGCTATTTACACACTTTGAACCATCTTTGCAGACATGTTTGGCACCACAAAAGGGGTGGTAAGTTGTCCTAGTGACATCCAGGTAACCCCAGATACTGGAATCAAATTAGATTATATTGAAAAAGAACTGTGCAAACTTGAGCCAAACAAAGTGCAGGGAGGAGATGGAATAAGTAACAGTGACCTGAGAACACTTCAGCAAGAACTTACACTACCATTATATCTATTATTCACTAGGTCATATAAATTTGGGGAGATTCCTCAAGATTGGAGATATGCACTTATTAAACCTGTCTTTAAGAGAAAGGGGCATAGGACAAACCCAGAATCATATAAACCCTTAAGTCTACTTTCATGTTGTGGAAAAATAATGGAGAAGGTAATACTGGATAAGTTATTGTCAGAACTGGATAGGTTGGGACTTGAAACCATATATCAGCATGCATATGTTAAAAATAGATCTATTACCACCTGTAACATGATGTTCTATAACAATATAATAACAGCTATGAGCAAAAAATTGTGCTGTGGTGTGATTTATATAGATTTAGCTTCAGCATTTGACAGGGTCATACACAAAACACTGATCAATAAATTAGCACAACTGGGTATTGATATACTGTTGATAAGATGGATAGCTGCATGGCTTACAACTAGGACATGGCAAGTATCACACACCAACTGAACAGGTGAAATCCTTGGTTACAGTCAAGTTGTCCCACAGGTCTCTGTCCTAGGCCCTTACTTGTTTAGATTGTATCTTTCAGACCTTACTTTTTCATCTGAGGTGTTCTACAGTCTATATGCTGATGACCTGAAATTGGGTAAAATGATTACAAGTGTTACAGATAAGGCATGTCTGTAAAATAATTTAACTAAATTTACCATTTGGGCACAGGAGAATAATATGTTGATAAATACACCAAAAACTAAGCATATGAGATTTGGGAGACATAAACTGAAAGGTGAATATTTAATACAGCACACAGTGATTGAAAGTGTAGACTCATTTAAGGACCTGGGTATATTGGTAGATTCAGCTATGATTTTTTTCTAATCATATCAACCAATTGGCTAATGATAGTTATAGAACTAAAAGTTGTATAAAAAGATTTATAAAGTCTAGGAAATCAAACATAATGAAGTTATTGTTTGTTAGTTACATTAGACCCAAACTTGAGTATGGAATAACAATATGGAAACCCTATAGGAAAACAAGCATAAATAAACTGGAAATAGTACAGTGGAAATATACCAAGGGCATCCATGGATGTGAAAATCTAAGTTATTATGAAAGACTAAAATATCTGAACTTGTACAGTGTCTCTTACAGATATTTAAGAGGAGATCTTATTCAAGTATATAGGGCATTTAGGGACAAATGCCTCTGGGAATGTTTGGGGTTATCAAAAGGTACTTGAGAATCATCAGATAATCTATATAGAAGATTCTATAGGAATAAGAAGTGTACTAATTGGTTCTCTGATAGAGTAGCTGATGCATGGAACAGACTACCAAATTACATTAAAACAAGTACTAGTTTAGATATTTTTAAGAACAGCCTAGACATTTATTATGGGAACAACTGTTTTGGTATATTGGCAAGCTGGAAGGGCATTAATGCCCGTGCTTGAAACATTTGTAGGTATGTAGGTACGTATGTATGTATGTTGGGAAGGAATCTTATTGCTTGATATGTCTGTTGCTTTATACTCCAACCCTCAGTGATCTACTTTTTTATGTGAGAGGGATATGCTGCCCTAATTAATGGTTACAAGGATGTTCATGTTGTGATTAATAAATTGAAATGATGCAATAAAGTAATGTTAATGGAAGTTTAATAAAGGTTGTCAAATGTCATTTTGGTGTGCTGTGGATTACTGTAGGGGGCTGAGAAAAATATTATTAAATTATAATATTTGGTATGTTTTTAATCACATATTACCACTGAAAATATGTGCCTACGGAAAGTCTTCATTTTTGTGCACTACACTATACCTTGTCTTACTTCGGCATTCAGTTTATCTATTTTATAATATGTTGCAGCTATTACCATGTGACATATACATGAACAGTTAGAATACATACAGTATCACTGGTTACTGGAATAACAAAACATCCATGGAGCAGACGTTATCCTTTAAGTCTACACATCCAAAATTAAGTGAACTGCAGTTAAATAATACAAGGCTATAAGTCATACAGAAAGCCATTTGTACTGCATCTGGTATACTTCTTAATTAGCATTTACAATGAAAACAGCTTTAAAGGTCAAACAGGTTGAAAATATGCTGTCTTCATTATTAATGCAGATTTCTCATACAATTGCAGTATTTCTGTCTATTAATCATACACAGAAATGCTGCAGAGTTTTTTGTACAATTGCAGCATTTCTGTGTATAATTAATACATATAAAACAGGAAAACTGAAGACCTTTACAAAGATGCTTTAACAAATGAATCTGACATTCTATATAGTTTGCTTTGACTTTTTAACTGTAAAGGTGGCAAAACTGTGTCAGAATGGCTGAATCATCTACAGAGATGAAAACATTTGATGAACATGAAGCACAGTTGCTGCTGAGTTTGCCTTTTGTAGATCACTTATGATTCATATAAAGATATGAATGACACTACATGAATTGTACTAGGAATCCAATAGCTGTGTACCTCAGTGTATGACAAATTTTCTATATAATGAGATAGGAATTTTCAGAGTCATTAAAAATGAATTATGATAAGTCTTAACTGAAGTTCCTCATTTCTGCCAGGAATAAGTGGATTAAAAGTTGAACATTCTATGAATGCCTCCAAAGCATAGCAGTGTGCCATGTCATTTCAGAAAAGCATGACTTCATTTGAAATGATGACTAACAGTGATCATAACATGCTGAAGCTCATATTTAGTTTTTTAGTGTATAATTTCAGTTGATGCTAAGTTAGCACAGGGCCATGCTTTTATTAATCTTTATTCCTTTAGTTGTAATGTTATGTGTTACAGGTATACTACAATCATTTTTAACACTGGTATGTGTGTGTGTGTGTGTGGGGGGGGGGGGCAAATAAAGCAAGCATATCTGTTTACTTATTTATTTGCTTGTTGTCTTGTTTTGGGGGTTGGTCTATTTATGTATGTATGTGTTTATGTATTTATTTACCGATTTATCCCAAGATGATATGGACAGAAAACTGAACCCTCCTCCATATTAGTGGTATATATCTGCATGTACAATTCTTAAAAAAGAAATACAAGGCACTCTTTAGAGGAGGTGGAGACTGAGTGGGTATGGGTATATTGAAGATTTACCCATGATTGGCGTGGTTTGATCAAGAGGATGAAACCCGAGTGATTAAGCAAAGCCAACAGTGGGTAAATCTTCAATATACTGACACCCATGTGTCAGTTATTTCTGTTATACAATGAAATTATGTAAGAACAAAATTGCTTACTTTTCTTAATGTCATTGTATAATGGCACCATGGTGTTCCTCCATATTGTTTCTGCATTCTTCCTCACTTGTTGATGTACTGCACATGCATATGGGGCTTACATTCCACACTTGCACAGTACATCAGTACTGTAGAAAATGAGCAATGGAGGAAGGAAGATCTCCATTGTTTTTTTTTTTTTTTTGTTTATTTATAACATTTAGATAGTTAAGAGGTACAAGAGAGACAGAGCAGAAATACAAGGACAATCAGGTATGTTTCTATAATTTTGCAGAATGTACTTATTTCTCTTGTATTTGCTCTGCTCTCTGTACATACCTCTCAATCTCTTACGTCAAGAAATGTAAACAAAGCCATAAGTAAAGAGGAACAAAGGCACCAAAATGGAACCTATTGTAAATGTTGTTCTTATAAACTTAGAAAGCTGTGAGAATAATAGTTATGTTATTGTGCATTGTCTGAAGGAAAGAAAGTGAAAAACTGAAATGAGTTTCATTATTTAGTGACTACATTCCTCAGTGATTTGTCCAAAAACCACAAATTTTGTGAGGAGCTGCTAAAAATATGATTTAAAATTTGGAGTAGTTGAGACTAATGCCTCTGTACCATATACCAATAGAAAAAAAGTCTGACTGCTCAATAGTACTTCAGTGACCAGACTTTTTTCTATTGGTATATGCTCAATTTATAATGGGCACGCTGGTTGGGCTTACCAATCAGTGTGCACATTTTTGAATACTAACAAGCTATCATTGTATAATTGTTCATATTTAATTGTTCCATCCATCTGTTGCCTCATTCATCTGAGACAACTCACCACCAGATAGTGATAAACTGACATTTCTGATCCAATCTAGATCTAAGAGTTCAGAATATACTACAACTGATAGCAGGACTACAAAGTTCATTAGTGAGCTTTATTCCGAGGTGCTACATATGTAGTATAGTTATGAGAGTCCTTGGGTTTGAATATGGTGCTTTTAATGGATAATCCATAGACAGCACAGAAGTCCAGCAATAATTCCCCACATGGCTTCAGACTGAGTAAGCCATCATTCCCAATCATCTCATTCTGGGTATCTCCTTCATTTTGTTCATCTGTGGTAAGTCTCCCTGTATAATTACAGGACCCTTAGGTGTTCTCCTATTCAGCAACTGAGCACTATGCCAGTGGCCTCAACAAATTCATCTGAATACCTACAAGGCAAACTTTTGAAAACAACAGAGTGAGAGAGACAGAGAGTGTTCCTTTGTACATATTCAAGTCACAAGGAGATGATGACCCTCTTATTTACAAGCAGACACTATAACTTTGTTATACCAAGATGGAGGGCTGTATGTATTCCCATACCTGCATGGAGTCTATGCTGAGGTAGAAATTCCAAGTAGGAGAGAGACTATACCTGCTTTAGAATCATAGGCTTAAAAAGACCCTTGTGGTTGTTAGCCTAGTAAACACTTATGAACCTATGGTTCCAGAACAGTTTTATCTGAACAGTTAAATCTAGTAAAATCTAGCTGGAACTTTTTAACCTTTCATGGAATCCCAAGTCATTCTATTGGATGGCATTCTCCTTTCCCTGGAAGAAGAAGGTATTTTATGTCCCAGGGGTCTCTTTCTACTGGTAGCCTCTAGTCCATATTATTGTTGCCCTCCTATGGCTTTGCCAGTGGCTCCTCTGTTTGCACCTAGTCATCACAGTCATTCTGTGTAGAAGGGAGCTAAGTATTCTTGGCCTACATGACAGCCTTCTTGACCATTTGTTCATGCATGGAAATCCCCAGTCGACCTTCCCTTCCGCATCAGTGATTAGTAGGTGGTAGGAAGTGGAGCAGCTTGTTGATCCAGGGGGAAGGGCTATCATCTCCCCCTGGGATCACCCCCTTTCTGCTCTGACAGCTCTTCTGATCTATGTTATTTGCTGCCCTCCAAGAGAAAGCATGGCTTAGTGTATCAAATTCCCCTTGGCTTACAATCAATGCACTTGATGTGTATGTTTGGAAGATTCAAACTCCATGTGGTGTAGCATCTAGTCATTTGACTAACTGCCACCCATGTCATGTGCCAGACGTGCTCCCTTTCCCCCAAGATGTATTACCCAACATTAGTTTCTCATTCCCATCCTCTACACCAATGTCCTACAGACACCTGATCTGCTACTCAGACTTATGTTACCTGGGCAGTAGACAGGACTTTAACTTTCTATACCACAGAACTGGCAGGGTCTAGTCCAGCTTGACCAGCCTTATCTAGCTTGTCTCTTGATAGGCTTCACACCTGATCCCCTCCACTCATTATAAAGTGATATGAGTCACTGATCTACTAGGCGCTCATGAATGACCATCCCCAAGCCTGGTTCCTGGGATGGATCTAGGAATTCCTAAGCTTCTCAAGCTCTTAAACTGAATCACTATGGGGATGTATTAGATTACTGTTTGGCTTCTTCTACTCGGCCAGTTTACTAAGTGTCATCCTAACAGTGCATAATGCTACAGGAATCATACCACTAATGATCTCAAGAGCGCACAAACCCATCTATCACATAAGATTATAATTTCAGCAGTGGGTAAACTCCCATATCTGGAAGAGTTTCTCCTCTATACTTGCCAAGGTCAAGGATGGGGAGATTATGTGGAATCAGTTTGAAATGGAAGATTTGTCAACACCTAATATCATGCAGCTATTAAGTTAAATAAACAGACGATCAAAGATTCTGGATGCAAGCACACTACTTATCAAAACAGTATCATGATACATAATATCTCAGCATAAGGAGAGATTCAGCTGTATGCACAGATACAAGTCCTTTTATATTTACTAAAATAGCAAAAACATACAAGGTTCAAAGCTTTCATAACCATAATAAAAGCCATATACATACTTTCAAATTAAAAGGAGCAAACAGATGGGAGGATAGCTTTAAATACTTCTCATGCTATTGTCTTGACAACATTTATGATTTCAACTATGCTCAATGCAAGTATGTGTTCCATAAAGTACAGGATACATAACTTTCTTTCAAGGTTGCGTGATTAGAAGAAACAATTGCCACTTGCTTGCTAAGCTCTAATAAATGCTAACAAAAATCAAACTGTTCTTTGTTTGTGAAAGGAATATTTGAAAATACTGCAGTAGTTTTAAGACAGACGTTTTATAAAACAAGTGTTAAAGAAATATATATCCACTGCAAGTTCAAAACTTGAATAATCAAGGCAGTGGTAAATAAACTGAGGCCAGATGATGACTGAATCTTCCCCATGCAGTAATCCTATAGTTCAAATATTAGTAGAGATGTATAAACTCTCTGGATTAAGAAAGAGCCCTTCTGTGCTCTGTGTGTGTGTGTGTGTGTGTGTGTGTGTGTGTGTGTGTGTGTGTGTGTGTGTGTGTGTGTGTGTGTGTGTGTGTGTGTGTGTGTGTGTGTGTGTGTGTGTGTGTGTGTGTGTGTGTGTGTGTGTGTGTGTGTGTGTGTGTGTTTATGGGAGGTTCTGTTTTTTGACTGATAGGTACTGAAAAGTCAAAAAAGCAGCAGCTACAGCAGGTGACAAAAGAGGGTATGAGAAATATAGCTCTCAACCAATCAGGGACAAATCCAGAAAAAATCAGGGACACTTTTAAAATATTACTTATAGTAACTTGATGCATTAACAGAATTAGAGGATATGAATTAATATACATTTCCTGAAGTAAAATAAGTATTCAGCTCATAATTATTGTCATTATTTATTAAGTATAATTCACCACCTTTTGTTGAAAAGGCACTGGTGTTAAGAGTGATTAAGAGGGACAGAGCTAAAATGTGAGTCAAAATCGGGGACAGTTGAGAGGACTTTAGTAGGGCCATAGCAATGGACCTTTAAACAGCCTCAGACATGTTATGGCAAACTCAGTCAGTGGCTAAGTAGCATATTTGCTTTTGGTACTAGAAGATCAAAAGGCTGGTGGTTCTATTTCCAGCCAGGTGCTTGATTTAATTTTCCAGTGCTGACACTGAAGTGCAGCATGGGAGGGGGGGGGTGCTACTCTCCTCAATGTGCCTTCTTTGGATGAGAGGGTAAAATGAGGTTTCACCTGCCCAAGTTTGTTGTAGCTCAGGTGGATGTAAATGATCCCATGACCCTTATCAAAAGTAGTAAGGGAAGCTCCCCATTGCCTTGGCCAAATTTCCCTACTGACTATAAATAACACATTGAGTCTCTGTTAAGAAGATATTACCCAGTCAAAAAAGAATAAATAAATAAAATTAAAAAAAATGGTCTGTCTCTCATAAAATTGAAGGTTTTCTTGCAAGTGACTGAAGATTGCAGCTATTAAATAATGAGAGACATTTGAGTTTTAGACATCATATCCTTCAGTAAATGAATGCTATTGAAGAGCATGTTATCCTAGCACCTTTCTAAGCTGGATAAGAGCATTGCTTAATATCCGTTCCCAGTTTTGAGATGTTTTCTCCCCACTATTTTTGGTTTTCTCTAGGGTTTTTACTCAAAGAAAAGGTGAGGTACGAGGAAGAAAACGTCAGAACTAGATGCTGGAATAAAATCCAATTAGATACCTTCACTGTGGTGACTGAACAGTTCTGCTGTGGCTGGAGTTCAGGACATTGGTCCAGACATGCTGAAGGCACTAGACAGTGTTGGATATTGTTTGGATACTGCAGTCGACATGCATTTTCAATGGTATGAAGAAGGCTGGAATGGTACCTCAAGATGCCGATAGAATTTATAAGTATTTAGAAGAAAATTCAACATGGCAATAGAACAAAAGGATAACAAAAGAAAGTCATGTGGAACCAATGGTCATTTTTGTTAAATAAAGTCATAATGGAGAATTGTTCAAAGGGGAAGAATCTAAGTATGGCATGGATAGATTGCAAAAAAGCATTTGACGACATACAACATTCATGGATAAAGGAGTTTTTACAGATGTATAAGATAGGCCCTATATTGATTGATTACATTACAGTGACCATGAAACAGTGGCAAATTACTCTGCAGTTGAGCCATGATAATGGGCAAATTATTATTCCAGGGATACAAATTCGAAGGATAATATTCCAGGGTGACTCTTTATCACCACTGCTCTTTTGTTTTGCCCTTAACCCGTTAAAATGCTTACGTAACAAATTAGGTCATGGTTACAATTTGGGTCACAGACAACAACAACAATCTTGAAGACTTCTCATCTTCTTTTGGTAGATGATATAAAACTATATAGTTCATCAGATGAGGAGCTGAAAATACAACTAGAAGTGGTCAAAACTTTCTCAGATGATATAAGAGTGTCATTTCGTCTTGATAAATGTGTAAAAACAACATTCAAATGATGCAGCACCAAGAAAATATCAATTTGGGACAGGAATGTGATATAAAGGAACCTGAGTAGGAGGCAGTGTATAAATATTCGGGAATTGATGAAGGATTGACAATAAAACCTGAACAAATGTGAAAAAGAAACTTAGTTAAGAATATTTTAGAAGATTAAAATTAACACCAAAACAGCCATATCATATAGGAGCAAAGTCCAAGCTATAAACCAACCTCTCTTCCTATTATAACTTACAGTTTTGGGATGATTGACTGGCCATAAAAGGTATTGGATCAGTTAGACAGGAAAACAAAAATTGCTTCATGCTTATCAAATTATATATGCAAATCATTCTATATCAATACTATAAAAGGGCAATAAAAGAAAGTCATATTGAACATAAGGTCATTTGTTTTTAAATAAAGTCATAGTGGAGAACCATAAAGAGGGGAAGAATCTAAGTATGGCATGGACTGACTACAAAAAAAAGCACTTGATAGTATCCCACAATCATGGATAAAAGAGTGATTCAAATGTATAAGATACATCCTATATGGATCACCTACATTACAGTGACCATGTAACAGTGGCAGATCACTTTGGAATTAAGCCATGATAAAGGACAAATTATTATCCCAGGGATAAAAATTCAAAGGGGGGTATTCCAGGATAGCTCTGTCACTGCTGCTATTCTGTCTTGCCCTTAACCCATTAAGCTGCCTATTTAACACCTTAGGCCATGGCTATAATATGGCTACTTAAAAACAACAAAGTGTAAAGACTTCTCATATTGTCTTTTTCAATGATTTAAAACTGTGTAGCTCATCAGATAAGGAACTGAAAGCACAACTGCAAGTTGTCAAAACTTTTTCAGATGATATAAGAATGTCATTTGGTCTTGATAAATATGCAAAAGCAACATTTAAAGCAGGAAAACTGCACTACCAAGAAACCATCAATTTGGGACAAGAATGTGATATAAAAGAACTTGAGCAACAGGGAGTATATAAATATATGGGAACTGATGAAGGATCAACAATAAAATATGAACAAATGTGAATAAAACTTAGTAAGGAATACTTTAGAAGACTTTAATCCTGAAAACAGCATTGACATCTAGGAACAAAATCCTAGCTATAAACCGATTTGCTCTTCCTGCCTAACTTTCAGTTTTGGAGTGATTGACTAGCCCCAAAACATGTTGGATAGACTGGAAAGGAAAACAAGAAAGATGCTTCTTGCTTCCCAAATGATTTATAAAAATCAATGCATACCAAGATTATATATTCGCCATTCAGAAAGGGCGGATGGCCCTCCTTGAAACTGATTACATGTATAGATCTACAATCATGAGACTACACACATATCTGCTGACCTCACAAGATACAAATGTAGTAAAAGTTTTGAAACATGAGGTGACTAAATCTTAGATGACTTCTCTGTTTAATCTAGCAGAAGCATATCAGCATTAAACAGAATGGAAATAAACCCAGAAGTAGATAAAAATCAGGCAGCAACTGAATGTGCCAAAAAAACAAACAAACAAAAAAAAAAAACAAAAGAAAGAAAATAAGGTGAAGGACCAGATGAGAAGGCAAGAAATGTAGAAAAAGCATAAATATAGTTACAAGTATAAAAAATGTCAGGAGGACCCTCATGTTGATCAGGACTGAACTTAGGAATGTTTAAGGGGAGGAAAATTCAAACCAAGAGATGAAAGATTAATATTGGTGGCCCAAGACAGTGGGATACATACATGTTGGTTTACAAAGTCCATTGACCATGTGGGAGAAACAGATAACTGTAGATTTTGTAAAACAGAATTGGAAGCAGTTGCACAACTGGTTGCTGGTTGTGACACTCTAATGGCAGAAGGACTGTATACTGAAAGGCATAATAATGTGGCAAGACTATTGCACTGGGGATTGTGCAAACATTAGGATGCTAAAGTGGCTGAAAAACAATGGACACATGAGACACAAAGCATCACAGAAAATGATGAAGTCTATATCACGTGGCATCACCCATTATCAATAATTCAAAAAATAGATGCTAGAAAAGTGGATATAGTGGTCCATGAAAAGAAGACAAAAGTAGCATTGATTATTGAAATTGCCACACCCACTGACTACAGTGTCTTGCATACAGAGAGACACAAAGTCATAAAATATCAGGATTTGCAGGCAGAAATGGGAGCAATGTGGAATAAAGATACCCAGACAATTACAATAGTAGTAGGAGCAATGGGTCTTATAAAAAAAAGAGTCTACAATCATATTCTGGCTGACATCAAAGATTGAAACAATACTTATTTCAAGAACTTTAATAGTTCTTTGACTTAGGAATTGGATCCATGCATGTCATGGTATTAGAACACTACTCAGAGACAATCTCTGCCTTGCATATAAGGCAGTCTTTGGCCCTAATTAATTGGAAATTCTGCACATCTGTAAGTCAAATAGTACATGGGTTACTCACTCTAAAGGCCTTAACCTGATATGTGACATTAATAGAACCTGCTGAAAGGACAGATTTATCTCCCAGAGGTTACCACACCTTTGGAACAGACTTCCTCTTCATGTCAAGCAGTACACTTCATTTGCCCTATTCAATGGACATTGGGTGGGTAACCATAAATTCACCCCAGAGGTTCCATCTGGTGAAAGGGGCGATAGGTGTTGATTGGGGAAATAAGCGTAAAACTTGGCTAGGCTTGAAAGGGCCCTAGGGTCATTAGCCTAGTAACTTCCTATGATCCTGTGAGCTTTTTATTTTGCATTCCTGCACTAAATGGTCTTCTTCTGCATCCTCAATAAAAGCATGCTTTTGGCTGTCCCAGTATCTCATAGCTTCTCTTTTTCTATTCATGTTAATCACATTTGAAACATGCCTAACTTCCCTTTTACACATTTTTCATATTACTCAAACCTCCCATCCCCAACTGTTACAGTTTTTCCATCATAAACGTTTCAGTTTCTTGAACATTACTGCATTAATTTTGAAAAATACCCTTTTAGTCTAGTCTCTTCAGTCAATTATTTTAAACTGAACAGTCAGGTTTTTCTCATTCACACTAGTAAATTCTAAAAAAAAAATGTAATCTTTCCATGGGATAGTTATTTTTTTTTCTTTTCTGCCTTGCACATAAACTTCTCTAATGAACAAAAGCTTCAAATGTTACTCCATATTGATCATCTGTCCCTAGATCTAGCGGTACTCAGATATCCTACAATTTAAATCACTGTGATACAATTATATTGCCAAGTACTTTATATCTGTCTATCTTTACATTAGTTTTAATCTTAATTTTCATTGCTGGCCATTTTGGCTTGCATTCATCCTGCTGTCCTCTTTCCTGGACTTTCTTGCCTACTTAAGTATTTCCCATCTGAATGTTGGTCTTTTTGACTGCTTCTGAAAAATCGAATCTTCAAGCCAATTACTTGTAAAAACCCTGTTTCCAGTGCATGCCCTTAAAGATAGTTTCTCAACCAGCTGAACATGCACCAAATAGCTGACTTTACAGCATACCTCTCAACCTGGAAACATCAAAAATCTGGACAAAGGCCCATGAAAAGTAGGCACAACTGGCCAAAAATCGGTATGCCGATTAACATAAAATATGCATACAAAATTAGGTAACCCCACCCACTCCAGCAGAATTGTGGGATGCCAATATTCACATGCAAATTGAAGAACAGACAAAATATTAAACACAAAATATAACCCGAACAATAGCGTTTTATTTCTACTAGTATTTGAACTTGTATCAAACTTTGAATGTGTGCCAAACTAAAATACAATTTATTTTATAAAAATTAAATTAACTGCTTCTACCTGCATAAAATTAAGCAGTGATTTTCTTCTTAGATTTATGTAATTATTGTAATATGGATACAATAGAAATTACAGGTCCTGCAGTCCTTTAACCTGTTATGTGGTAAACTGCACACTTAGAAGCTAAGAGATTTCTTTAGCTTTAGCTATAGCATGCTTCAGTTCCCTTAAAGCTTATAATATCTCCAAATACACCCCCTAAATTTTAAACTGTTTCTGATTTACTGTGTTATTATATATGAACAATCACCTCTTTAAAATGAGTATATATGTATAAAGCTTTCTTTCTGTTTGTCTTGCACTAAAAATGGACTACTGTTTGACTGCTGAACAGACCTGAACAATACCTGCCGGAATGCTATACGTTTCAGCTGCTGCCTCCTAAGGATTTCATGCTCAAGCTAAGAGCCTATGACTATGAGAATGAATTGTTTTCATTTAAAGCAAAAGCAGCTGTATGAAGTCCATGATCATCAGCAGCATCGTATTGCCAAAAGAAAAGAAACACATTACCTAAAGGCTTGCGACACACAAATATATTCAAACAAAACACTTAGGGTTATGTAACGTATGTGATCCAAAAACTCTTGTTGTAAGCACGTAACTCTTAGACATTCAATATTTCAGGATCAGGACAGGACAGGAGACAACACGACTGAAGTTGAACACCAACGATGACAATACAATGGAACTGTAATAGTGAGACTGGTAAAGCTGACAGAAGAAATAACAAACATCTGTCATTAGAATATATATATATATATGTGTGTGTATCCGTCAAAATAACTTCATAGAAGTATAAAATAGGACATCTTAAGCATTGTGTGAGTTGTTGAATTGAAATTGCTAGATGATTTTACAATAGCTCTCAAAAGAATCCAGGACAAACCTCACCAGAATTAGGGTCACATCCATAAATAATCATGGACAATATTTTTTAAATGTTAGTACTATTATCTTGAGATGTTGACAGAATAACTGTGTCTAAATTAAAGTAAAAAAAATCTACACCTCCAGTTAAGTATAGTTTACCACATTTTTTCCAGAAGTGACCAGTTTTATAAGGGATTAAGAAGGACAGATCTAAAATCTGTGTCAAAATCTGAGACAATTGACAAGTATGTTTTGGAGATATAACAGCTATAATACTACTAAAACCAAGAACAAAAACTACAAAAATGATGATAAATATATCAAAAATAGCAACGGCACTTATTGATCATCAGAACAGTTGAACCAAAAACAGACAGATTTATAATACTGCTTTTACATACTTAGAAAAATTTGCTAGAATAATTACATGCATCTTCTCAAGGATATGAAAGTCTGAAACTAAAATGCTTGGCATTACTAATTAAAATAGTTAACGATCTGTTGGAAAACCACATTTTTGTATGTAGTATACCTAAATATAAGATGGAATCTGGGAAAGCAGACATCTATGTCTATTTTTGTATACAGCAGGTGCCAACTTGCACAAGCAGGGAAAAAAAAATCCAAACTATGGAATTTCATAACCGGTGCCCTTTTTCCATCAAGCCATTGTTTTTACTGCAAAATTGTTTCCAGTGTCAGGGAAAAAGTAGAACATGAAATCACAAACCACATTTTTTTTTGTAAAGTGGACTAAAACTAAAAATAAAAATGATCGTAAAATAGTCAACTGTCACATGCACAATGCAACATATTACCTTATAAAACACAGAATAAGTCCCTGTTGTTAGGCTATTACTGAGTTATTAATGCTCTGAGGAAGTCCAGTAGCAAAATAAACTCTCCTTATAACACTGAGAAAGCAAAGAAGTTCCTGCACTCCCAAAGATAATCACCCCAAGTACAAGGAGAAAGACTCGCAGCATGTGCGACATCATATTGTGGCGGGCGGTGGCTCACCACTTGTTTTGGAGAAGATATGCCACTGTGATGTCACGATGGGAACTGAAAAGAAAACTATTGATTCTTGGGCATTTTGATGTTGTCTTCTGGGAGACAGAAGCTCTACTTTGAAGACAGTGGGAATTATTTTGAAAAGGTATAAGCTTTACAGTAAGCGAATCACATGTACTAGATTCTAAAAACAGATTTACAAAAGGTATATGGGATTGGTGCATTACTTTTTTAGTAATATCATTGACTAATAAAGACGAAATGTGGAAAGTGTTGAAATGGTTTTGGTATTAGTGCCGTATTCTCAACTCTAAATCCAGGGGGGGTGCAAGTGTACCCCTTTGCACATGCCTGCAGGCACCCATGCTGGAAAGTTAAAGATAGAACTACAATACAAAATTAAAAATTTCTGTCCACATATCTACGAACAAACCTATGTACCAGAACTTGTGACAACTTTTGTGCTAGCTTTTCAGTATTGCAAACCCTTTCCTCTTATTTCCTGAGATGATGCACACTTTATATTTACTTATTTATTTTTTTGTATACATTTTTTTGCATGCATTATGGTCAGATATGGCACATAGGTGATAGCTCTTCCTGACTGAGTCTAACACACTTCACCAGAAATGAGAGACAACTAGTTAAAACACTGTACAGAGTTAAACATTGATTATATCCTCTTGATTATAAGGCTGTCTTCAATACTTGTCCTGCAACTTGTACCCAGTACATCTGTCTAAAACGGAAGAACTTTGCTGACACACATCACATCTCACATAAACGAAAGCAGCAAGTGGTCAGTGGTGCTAAGTTATAAATTTTAGCAAAAATATAAAAGAAGTGTGCAGCAGATTGCCAAAAAGCGGAATTCCTGCAGTTTCTAATTTAATTCTTTTTTTTACTTTTACTTACCTGGAGGAGGTCAAGATGCATCTGGAAGTAAATTTTCTTATCCTCCTGATTCCTCTCATACTCCCGATTCCTATGTGCAGCTGTGGTGGGCTCTGGCTAGGTCTGGAAGGTCTCTCTCTGCTCACTGCAATGCAGAACATAATATTTAAATTAGTTGTACACTGTCTGGGCAGGCTAGCTAGCTCCACTCACTGCTGTGCTGCAGTGCTGCAGTGCTGCAGTGCTGCTATTATTTCCAAATTCCACCAATCAGCATCCAAAACCCAAAACAGTACTGTCCAATGTCTGAGTCTACTCATACTGAATCTGATGTCATCATGCATGTTGCCCCTGCATGTTGATGATAAACCAGGAACTGAAGGGGCCACGCGGAGATTCATGGCATCCCATTATTTTGTCCTCAAAATTGGTGAATACCAAGGAATTTGATACAGTTGAGAGGTATGCTTTCCAGACCCACCTTATTGCCTTCCTTCTTTTATTCCATGGTTGATTGCTCCTCTGCTCTCTCGGCAATCATTTTTTCCACCAATTCTCTACTTTTTATAGCATTAACATTTTCTGGATCACACTGGTTCATTAAATCCACCAAGACCTGTGTAAATAAATTTCCTCCTTGCACTGTTGTCACTACAACTTCCTCAGAATCTCTAATCACAGCACTTTCTATATCCTCTTGCTCCTTTTTACAGTCAGCATTTTCTCTCTCTTCTCTTGTCATTGTAGCAGCCCTCTGTTTCCAGCTAGTGGTGAAAAAGTAGATGAATTTCACCAGTGCCATAGCCATATTCCTCAAAATAGTATAAATACCACCTCGGGTCTCCTCTGAAAAGAGGCTACTAGCCTAGTTGGAGAATATATTTCCTTGATTGCTTCAGTCCCATTAGCCTAGAGGGACTAAACCAGCCAACAGAAGATACATACATATATAATACACACACACACGCACGCACACACACACACACACACACACACATATATATGTATATATATACATATATATATATATATATATATATATATATATATATATATATATATATATAAATATATATATACTTATATACACATAGTTGGATATATAGATATAAAATGAATTGTGTCATTGAAACAAATGTCAGTGTTATCCAAGCTTACATAGTTATTTTGTGCCCCTGAAATTTGTATCATTGTCAAATCTCTTCTGTATTGATTTTTCTATCAACGTTATCACATGATTTGCTCATATAAGCTTGTTCAGCTTTGCACTATGTGATAGATCTTTATAGGCTCCTTGGTTAATACTAGATTGTTGATCCAGAGAACCACTACTAACTTAGCTGTAATATACCATATCATAGGTACCCATTGACATGACTGATTCATACATAGTTTTAACCCCTTTTAGTGGAGAGGTGAGGTGCCAGACCCAAGCTGTATTTATGATTGCCTGTACGTTTCTCTAGGTTATACTTAATGAAGATTGTATACTTTGCTTTATATCCAAAATATGTATGTTCCATAAAAGTGGGATTCTTAGAGATGTATAACTCTGTCACTAGAAGGTCATATTTCTATTTCAGCAGAAGCTAAGATTCACCAGCAGATCATGTTTATGTATTTTGCAGATGTGCAGCAAATTGTGAAAATTGGATCCTTTGAGACACTGCAGGCTAGCAAAGGTTGCCTCTTAACAGTCTGTAGGAAACAGAAAAGAGAGAACACACTGTAATTGGGCCTGGAGAACTTTCTTGATTATCTTAGTGAGGAAATGCTACAGTTTCCCAAGTTGGTTCATATGCTTAGACAATACATAACAAAATTCCCATTCTACATACATTCTATTGCAGGACTGATGAGGGAGGAGAAGACAGATAAGCTAACTTTATTAGATCTGGAAGAAGTACCCCTGGTGATTAGTCTGGCTAGATAAAATGATTTCCTAACAGTAGTGGATACATGATCCTCAAAGAATAGCTTATTGTGAAAGAAAGTACCCAGATAAGTGCATGTGTGTCCAGTTTTGCTAAAAGACACAATGCTGCAGCTACTGGCACTTAGTTTCAGGATATGGTTCATGCTGTGAAGACTGGTAGAGAAGGGTGAAGGCTGTCAGTTTAGTCAAATAGAATTTGATACATAATTCTGGCATTTGTAAATGTAAACATAAAATACAGGTTTGTTTCTTAAATGAAAGAAAACACTGTAAAATTTGAACTTCAAGATTGGAGCAAAATTGCCATCTGCTGTAAGAAAAACCAAGCCAAGCATTTCAAATGTTCTTTGAAATTAAAATTATGTTTTGTATGTCCTTTGAAGTTAGAATTTGGAGTCGATGAGTCTGGAGTAAGCATCCTGACTATTGTTTTAAGGCTAAAGTTAATGACCAGAATTTACATGTGGAAAGTCCTTTATTGCTCTAAGTGTAAAAGAATATGAATTCAGTTTCGGTGTGGCCTGGGAACCAGGAAAGTGGAAACAAATGATGTAATGTTTTATCAGAACTGCAGTTTCAATTTAAACAGTGAGAACCAGAGATTATTAAGCATTTTTGTCTTGATAGTCAACTCAGCACTGCCTTGCTCTATGTAAGTAAGTTATCTTAGAAGTATGTTTTCTTGTAGAAATAGCTAGGACTATAAAGATTAGACTAAGTGTTTTTCTGTTATGTCAGAACTGTACTATGGAATTATTTTAAGTTTATGTGTGATCTCTGAACTCTTGAGTAGCATTGTATTGTAGTAGTATTGTCTTGTGTTTTAATTATTTATTATTAAATATTTTTAAACCCTTTTCAACTGTGGCTGGTTTATGTAGAGATAATTAAGCTCTAGAGTACATTGCATGCTTATAAGTGATCCTGTAATAAGCCATTCCAAAGCCTTAAGATTGCTTATGTTGCACTACTATTGGATAATAATATTGCATAGTATTAATTGGACACCCTTTTAAGAGTCTTTTGGTAGCTGATAATTATTAGCTGGTGGTGGCAGTGATTACTACCGTATAGTCTGGGTAAAGGGGCACAGCTGGAGAATCTGTGTCAGCCTTTCCCAGGAGTGTCTGTGAAGTTATATAAATACTTATCTCAAAGTGTGTCAGCTACTTGGGCATGGACATGAAGAACTGGTTGGACAGGGAGGGTACTGGAGGTTAGCTTACCAGCTAGGCTGAGATCTGGACCCTATAACTGTGCCAGTGGGGAGTTTTATTGGGGACCTGGAAAGCAAGGGAGCAACCAGCCCCAGACTGACTGTGATCTCTGTGTGCACTTAATGGAAATTGTACTTTACTGTGTGTATTTGTTATCCTTTCCTCTTATATGAGATGCCCTCGCTGGTGTTAGTGGTGAGGATTGAGGCTCCTTGATTGCTGGGCCAGGGAGCGGGCATTACACATGCATCACATCTTGATGGGTGCTAGTGCTTCCAGAAGAATCTTGAAGTCTGATATGGCATTAGTGACAGCTCAAGTTTGCAGTCATCTTCCGTTTGGTCAAACACAATGCCCTAGATGTTAGCCTTGACATCATAAATGTGAATATCAAAAAGATGACCTAGGACTGATCCCTGGTGAACACCACTGTTAACAACTCTTTTTGAACAGATCGTGTCTGGGTTCTATCCATTAGCCAGTTTGCTATCCAGGAGTAAGCTAGGAATATACATTTAATTTGCTTATTGATTATACCACATTGTGAGTAGGCATCAAAGGCCTTGTCCAAGTTCTGGTAGGCAGTATGAAACTAATTTGCCTGACTTGATGCATCAATGACTTGTTCAAAGAAGCCCAACAGGTTTTGACTTTAACAAATGCAAAGAGGCATGTTTGTAGAGCTTATAGATCCCCTATGCTCTTGTTAATATGCTCCATAATGATGTAGCACATTGCCTTGCAGAAAAGGGTGGTGAAGTTTATAGGTCTAGAGTGTTCTTGGTCAGTAGTAGATCCATGCTTATGAAGAGGGATTACTACTGCAGTTTTTGAATTCCTCTGGAATGGATCTATTGGAGATGAATAAACTTAGTAGTGAGTCTACCAGATGGTGTCTGTTGCTGACAAGGAGGCAGCTAAATACATTAACAGGACATATGGAACTAGTGTTTCTGGCTATGGAAAGAACATTCAGGAGTTGCTCAGACATGTTTGTGGGGTGCTAATAATTTGAGGAAAGTTAGGTAAAGATAGAAGAATGATGTTAGAGATGAATTTGTCCACAAATATGTTATCTACAACCTCAGAGGATGAGCAAGTGTTGCATTTGTCTGTTGCTCTGAAGACATTACCTCTAAGATTTCTGACATAGCTGAAGAAGACTTTGTGGTTCTCTTTATCCAAGATAGCAATTCGTAATTCATATTTACTTCTGGAGGATTTGGTTTTGTTTCTGAGTTCTTTGTTGATCTGTCTAAGTTCATCTCTAGGTGATGGGGTTTTAGGTTTGCTTTTATGGGCTGTGAGTTTCTTCCCCTTGGTGAATAGTTAATTTATACTAAGATTCCACTATAGAGGCTTATTCTTGGTTTTGCTATTGTATTTATGTCTTTTTGGCACAGATGACTTGATGCATTTTTTTGAGGTGGAATAGAAGTTATTCATAAATGCAGTAGTATACGAGCTGGAGTCATCAAGGTGAGGAGGGCACTTAAATTTCATCAAATCATCAGGGCATCAGTTAGCTGGGTTAGGTTTACCTTAGAGTAATCTCTAAAGACAGAAAATTTTTTGGTATGCAAGGTTTTAACCTCACAATATGGTAACCTAACAGCTGTCAAATTTGACCAGTAACATGGTAACTGTAGTTGATGAGCATAGGGTTGCTATATTAGTTAGAACCAGGTTGAATATTTTTGAACCCTTAGGTGGGATTTGAACCAGTTTGTCTAGGAAGCTGATATTAATAGAGGCCTGGAATCCAGCTATTGGAGGAATAATTGAAGTCTCCTGAGAAAATAGTGCTAAGGTCAATAGTGAGAGATGTCATTTTGTTTAGATATGCCTCATGGGCTGCAGGTGACATAGAGTGGATATGGTAGTTAGCTATAATATGGTGGGGTCATTTGCATATATCTCATGGACCTCCATTACAATAAGTTTAAAGTATCACACAGTGAAGACTCTAGCTTGGCTGGATTTATCTTGCACTTTTTACTGAATGGTTTGACTATAATATGGTATGGAGTGTGAGTTACTGTGAAAAGGATATGGAGGAGTTCAAGGTTGTTGATGTGGCTCATCAGTCAAGAGGTGAGATGGCTTCTAAGGAATACAGCATCTTGTTTAAGCTTTTAAGATTGAGCAGTGCTATCTTTATGTAGTTTTGATTTTAATTGACTATGTAGAGAATTGAAGGAGAAAGACCTTGCTTAAACAAGACACCATGAGGGAAGAACATGTCCTGGCCAATATACACATGACATGAGGTGAGAGTTGCAGGCCACCCCTAACAAAACAGCCATAGTGCTGACTTCCAAGGCTACTATATACATTGGATCCCCTTAGAATGACACTAATAGCTAAACCAATAACTGAAGTCAGTTATCTTTTATTTGTATTGTGCCATCATTGTTGGTGATGGTATGATACTACTCAATGCTAGTTTAACACCAATTTCAGATGAATATTCTAAGAGCTCCATCTTGTCCTCTTCCTATGATACAAGAAATATGCCTCAAGTCATTCCCTCCCAAGAATACAATGACTATTTGTACATTGGATGAAGAGACTTGAGGGCTCTAGCAAGACCGTGAATCATGGTAACTGAGAGGCAGTTACTCATCTCTCTTCCATTGCTCAGCCTGGTGAGTGTACATTTGTGTTCCTGACAATGGCGTCACCTATGACCAAAACATCATTATATGTACTGTCTTGGCATTGCTGACTTAAAGGATTTGATCTAGCAGATGAATGACCCCTTTTGCAGTCATGTTTTCTGAAATGTCTGTGTTTGCTGTTTGCCTGTTAGCATGAGGGCGAGTGCCCTTTATACGTTATACCAAATATTTGTCTAGGATTTCATTGTCATTTTGGCAAGCACATCTTAAGTACCTCAGGAAAGAGGGCTTATTTGTTTAGCTAAGGCAGATGGGCATGGTTGTGTAGGGTGAGTGCTAGAAATGACAACATGCTGGGTACAGTCTAAAGTCTTTGAAGACAGGCTGGGCTCCAAGGTTGATAGATACTTGCACATCTCATATATGAACCAGCTATATGAAAAATCAACCAGGTGTTAGTGACTACAAGGTAGTTCCTGCATTGCCTCAGTGTACCTATTGCCATTAGGCTGACAAGAGATGGTGATGTAAACTGTATCATTATGAGATTTACTGCCTGATCTTTACTCTGCTCAGAGCTGAAAATGACTAAATTGACTAGCCAACTTACCTGGTTATGGAATGAAAATAAATAGGTAAATAGGTAAATACAAGTAAAATAAATATAAAAATAAATAACTAGTCTAGGCTACCAATCATTTTTGACTTCAGCTATTCCATGATGTCCATGATTGTTTAAATCTATGTCAAGTGGTATA
>NC_056727.1:1035088603-1035126103 GCF_019279795.1 Protopterus annectens | reverse complement strand
AGTGTGATGAACTAAGAAATGTAGGCAGCTTATACTGACATATAATAGATAGTCAGAGCTGAACATAAAAAGAGAATGTATATGGAAACAAACCTGTCATTGTAGCATCTCACCCAAAGTGTATGACAGCTATTCCAAAATATGTCACATTAACACCTGCATCCTGTCAAGCCTTGACCAGAGTGTGTGTAATAATGGACTATTAGGTATGTGTATAACATCAACATGGAATCTGGGAGTATGTGTAGTATTTGTTAGGTAGTGTTAACAAAGATTTCTTCACAGCTATAACAGGTAAGAGGTGCAGACTGTAGTTACAACATGGTTCACTCATATACTTGTCCACAAGCATGGAATCTGGGAGTATGCATAGTATCTTTCAGGTAGTGTTAACAATTATTTTTCCCACAGCTATAACAGGTAAGAGGTGTAGACTGTATTTACAACACAGTTCAGTCATATGCTTTTCTACAAGCATGGCATCTGGAAGTATGTGTAGAATTTGTCAGGTAATGTTAACAATGATTTTCTCAACAGCTATAACAGGTAAGAGGTACAGACTATACGTAAGATGCAGTTCACGTATATACTAATCTACAAACATACCACTGTACAAAGTAAGGCCATTGGGTAGTGTAATAATACATGTAAGGGACAGATCACTGCAGTGACTAAGAAAGTTGTGAAAACTACAGGAATATATTATTTGTTAATTGACCTCTCTCTGTCTCTCACCCACACCATATGTGCAACAATAACCCAATTACACACCTCAATGGGTATGTGTACACTCCATACTTTTGTTGGGACATATGTCCTATTGATTTCCAAATATTCACATTTGGTTTTATGCATGTGCCATGTTAAAATACTCCCATACTGGTGGCCTGCTGCCATCAATGAAACTTGCATGCTGTTGTAATGGCCACTGTTGTCCTATATATGCATGTGCTCTGCTTGCTCTGCAAATGTTGTAAATCTGATGTCTTGGGTTAATGGGAATACCTATGCATGCTGTTATAACCTAAATGCTGTTGACTATTACTAACCCATATCATTATTAAAACTGCAACACCATAGCTCGTATGGGAAGGCCGGTCCCAGCGGACCCACCTGTCCCACTTCAGCTGACCATGGCACCGGTCACCAGCACATCTAGAGCCCAGCCTGGGACCTTCTCCTCCATTGGCCCTGCACCACCTTCAGGTGGAACCACTACAGGAGATGGGGCTCAGCCCCCCATTGGAGCAGGGGAGGAAAGGTAACTGTCACCTGCCGTCAAGTCCAGGCCGTGGTGCATAGGGAGCTCGACAGGGAGTTTTGAGACTGGCTACGGCAGCTTGAGTGGCCGCGTGGCTCAATTAGAGGGTAAGCCTACCCCTCCTACCCACCCCCCAGCACAGCCACCCTTGGGGCAGTGAGGGTGCAGTGGTGACTGCCCATGGGTGGGAACCTCAGTCCCACTGTTTCCATTTGGGGTCTAATGGGCTTGCGACTTCCAAATACCCCTCCCTGTCCAGGGTGCTTACCCCCCATGTGTCATATACCACCCCTGTATGCATCTTGTTTGTCTTGTCTGTTAACCTACCCAACCTAACTCCTCACATATACCTACTACCCCTCCCCAACATCCCAGTCTGACCTGAGAAAAAAAGGGCAATCTGTTCCCACAAAAAAATCTCGCCCCATACATAGCTGTCCATTTCGCACACATGTCCACTGGACACATGTAATCTGGTCTAATTGGCATCACAATGAATTATTGTTGTCCTCACCCCCATACAGGGGGTGAGTGTCCAAATCTACCCCCAAATTCAGTGTATATGCACAGCTGTTACTGTAGAAGAAATGGGCAGCTATGGACCTTCCCTACACCCTTCCTGCACATCTCTGGCTATTTTCCCTACTGTCTTTCCCCCTCTGTGCCCCTTTTTCACCACTTTCCTATCAACCCCTTTTTCTTTTCTTTTAAAGAAATTAGCACAGGGGTAAGTGAAAGCAAGCACTTTTAAGCAGCAGTAAGCAGGTTAAAGCCTGTTTGCGCTGGGGTAAACACTGCCTACACAGGTTAAGCACTTTAGAAGCTAACTGAGTGTAAAAAACTGTGACCGGAAGTTAGCAGTGCTTAGCGTCGCACAAACCCACTCAGACCCACTTACAACTGCTTAAAAGTGCCTTAATCACTCTGTAGCCAATGACCCTTGTTCTGCCCAGCAACAAAATAAACAGCCTCTGCAAGGCTCAAGCCCAGGACCCTGCACACCATACACAAAGTGATCTGCCACTAAGCCATGGCAAATATACATAACCCTGATGTTTTCACAAACATATCCAGCACAATCATTCAACAGTACAGGAAATGTAGTAATATCATACCACACAACCTCTTAATGCAAGGATTCTGGACAAAGTGTGCCAGAATGTTGGCACTAATAGGGATATGTGTCAAATATTGCTCTTATACACTTAAAACATTGATAGTTAGACAGTTATATGTGTTAAAACACATATTTTGAAGGAGTTGAGGCCTGAAACACAAAAGTGTCATCATTAGTTACTGACTTCCATCCTGAGATCATCCATGTCAATTGACAAGAGAATGAGGTACAGGCCAAAAATCTGAGCCAAACATGCATGGACATATGGAGAAATATATATCTGTAAATGTAGACCGACAGCTGTATATATATATATGTATATATATATATATATATATATATATATATGGGTTTTACATATATAATTATATATATATATATATATATATATACAGATAGAAATGTGTATAGCATTTCCACATGGGAACAAAATCCTGAACCATTTATTACAACATAACAGACCATATGCACTGTTAATGGCGGTGGGGGCTCAAATAAGGTTAGTGCTATGTTACACCCCTCCACAGCCCTAATTAATATGCTGTGCAATCCAATATCCAGCACATGCAGTTCTTGACTTCAGGACCCTCTACAACACAGCTACAATGCTTTAACAGTAAGCCAATTCACCTGAAAAATGTTAGAGCAATATCTGTAACATATCATGCAGAAAAGTAATTCTACCATAGGGAATGTACAACGTGGAAGGAGTACACGTTACAATGGTGCAGATATGCACACACATCTATACATTGACAACTATATTCAGATATATATATATATATATATATATATATATATATATATATATATATATATATATATATATAGATGAGATATATATATATAGGTATATACACATATACACAGACAAGGTATTAGTAGCCATACATATGTAGATGTAGTGTGGAAGTACTGGTTGCAAAGTATATCCCTCAGCCACAAGCCCTGTAACTGGTACCTGTGAAATGTGTAGTGTTGCAACCATACCCACAAATGAGAATACTTACATTAGACATATACCTACTCACAATTCAAAGAACATGACACCACACACAGGTATGCATACACAGAACACCTTTATTTTGTGTACTATACAATAATGTATGCCATTACTTTCAGCTCATAAATATTGAAATATGTAATCAGTGATGAATGCAAAGCCCACACAAAACAGTAGATGCAAGCAATGTGGATATATAGCATACTATGCTGTCCAGGCCAAGGCCTTCAATTAGTACAACAGTAGACAAAGGGTTTGCCTTCAAGGTAAGTAACACTCAACAACTACAGATGCAGTTAAGCAGCCTCCAATTACACCCTAAGGTGAAATGTATTACTTGCGGTAATGTCAATGTATCTGTCACATAACATTGTTCAACTTGACATCTCACAATCACACTGACTAACTGAACTGTGTGTAACACTGTAAGCTGTAGCCCACCACTGTTCCCATGGAGAAATGTATGAAAGTGTACAGTCTCATACCTCAATGTGTCTTAACATTGATATCCATGACATGTTGTCACAGCCTAGGTTGATCACATTGAATTCCCCTCCCCCATAAAAGGTTGTACAAGGGCAAAGAACACTGTGTACCACACACTGACCTCTGGAATGTACAAGGCCACACATATGTTGTCCAACTGTTGCCCCCATATGTATGGACCATGTCCAACATATGTTGTGAGAGTCCACGATATGACTGGGATGACAGCAGGAATGCTAGCAGCAAATAATGATAGGCCATTACCTAACAACCCCTAACTGTATCACAGCAGGACAAAGCCTGCCATATATGTGGTGGACAGAGGCAGGAACACAGGCCATATTTGCAATATTGCTATTACACACCCTGGAAATTGCTGGTGTTACAGGATTTGTTGCGACATACACTTATGCAGGAATAAGACATCAGAAACACAAATGGATGTAGCCATGTACTGATAGAATGCAACAGACAGACTGCCAGTGATATATCTAGGACAAGACCTGTGTGGTGCACAGACAAAACCTCACAGACAATCCACTGGCCATCATGTGGATAGGCCTACAGATGAGAGCTATGCAGATAGACTGCATTCCATCCTAAACTACTATGTACACATAAGACCAGCAATATACAATGCACATAACAAAACTACTCACTCTGTCTGTAAGTCTGGAACCTTATACAAAAGTGTAGTTGGCCTGTGTCTGCAAGTCCTGCTGTAAGATGTATTGCTACCTGCTGTCTGTAACACTGCTGCCCACATTCAGGAAGGCTGTCCTCCATACTGGATAGGTTAAAGGGACAACACCCACATGAGTCAGTATTTTATAGTACTGGGTTGCCATGACAGTGGTTATCCGAAGTACTACACAGCAGGCTGCATGCAGTTAGCAACTGTTGCACACTGATTGGTGCAGAGCCCATCACCTGATCATGTGCATTACCTACCAAAGCTATGCTGCAATCTATTCAAACCAGCTCAATCCCTCTAGTGGAGAGATAGACAGAGAGACAGAGAGACAGAAAGAGACAGAGAGAGAGAGAGAAATAAAAACATAAATAACAGAAAGCTGTCACAGCTGTCAGACAAAACAATTTACAGGTATGTAAAACATATATGTATTTAATAGAATGTACTATGTGATAAAGAATAATAGGATATATGATGTGGAATGATTTATATGTGTCATCTGTAGTTGTTCCTGTAATGATGTTCTGCTGAACAACTGCTCTGGACAATACTGTCTGTCCCTGTAGGCAGTGGGACATACCTGTCAACTATGCAGGTCAGCAATCAATGACAAAGATGTAAGCCATAATATCTGTGTTTGGTATGTTAGTGTGGGCAGTAGCTGGTGGTGGAAGTACTACCGTCATGATAGACACATGGATGTCAGAGCACACCACTTGCAGGACAGTCATGTTAATGTGTAATATAACATGCACAAATACCATAGGTGTATAATAGGCTTACCTGCAATCTGTCACCATATATAACACCCTGATGTTAGTCTGTGTTCACATGTGACACCTGTCTGTGTTGCAGCAAGGAAGAACAGTGCACTGTGAAGGAAAGAGAGCTACAGAATGTGGACCAGATGTCTGTATGCACCCCACATATAGATAAATATATGTGTGATATCTAATTAGACGTGTATATCTACAGATATACAGACACTAATATAGATATAGATATATAAATAACCATATATGTACACATATATGTACACACGCACACACACACATATCTATATATATATATATATATATATATATATATATATATATATATATATATATATATATATGTATATATATATATATATATATATATATGTATATATATATATATATATATATATATATACACACACACACACACACACACACACACACACACACATATATATATATATATATACATATATATATAATATATACATGTATGTCTACATATATATGCAAACACACACACACATAACATAATTCTTCTACATATATATATATGTCCCCTTCCATGATATGTGTGAGAGAACATCACACACATCAATACACAACATATATATATATATATATATATATATATATATATATATATATCTATATATATATATATATATATATATATATATATATATATATAGTAATGCATGGGTGCAAAATGGACTTTGATGTTTGGTGCATAACCCATGTTGAGAACACATCGCATTTGTTCGTGAAGGTGGGATTTGTATGTTGGTAAAGGCTAGTAGGCATGGTATGTAAGTTGGGTCTGCAGACAGAAAAGACATCATACAGGGCTGGTATATGACACATGTGGTATGTAAACACCGTGGATGGGGAGTGTTGTTTGGAATGTGTACGCCATTGAGCCCCCATATGGAAGCAATGGGACAAAGGTCCCCAACCATGGACAGTCACGACAGCATCTACATGGTCATAAAGGTGCTTGGGCAGTGGGCTGTGCAGGAGGAGCAAACATATCCACCCTGTGCATGTATACTACAGGGCTCCAGGTGATGTAGCAAGTCCCTCATGTCCCTGTGGAACTCTCTATGCACCAGAACCTAGACCTGACTGTAGGTGACAGGGTTGTGTCTGTGTGTGCTCGTGTGGGGGGGACACCATCTCCTGATGTGGTTCCACCTGAAGGTAGTGCAGGACCGATAGATGACAATGTCCCATGGTGGGTGCCAGATGTGATGTGGCCTGGTAACATGGCCAGATGAGGTGGGAGAGGTGGTTCTGCTGGCAACTAACCCCTACACATGCTATTGCGTCACTATTATGGAACATATGTGGGCTGTAATAGTCCACACAATCCTGGAACATGTCCAACACCATGCATAGATATCCCCAATAACACAGAATGGCAGATGTGCAGCAATCACATAGCATGCATTCCGCATGCACATGTGGAACCATAGTGGCACTGACAATGGCATGCAGGTGAATTAGTCTGTAACAGGCCAGCAAAGATGGTGTCCCCACAGGGAACATGGCTACAAACACATATCAAAAAATGTGGTACAAACACATGGCACGAAGCTTGGTACAATACAACATATGTCCCAATGGTAGGTAAGTTGTCAACATAACAATTGCATTGTGTGAACGGTTTGCTGTAGCTGATATGGTGGGGGGAGACAGAGATGTGCATTAAGAACTATGGTAACCCTGCTGTATGAGTTGCTCTGACCTGTTTCCATCTTTATGTCTTCCAGGGAAGATGGCTCATGCATGTCTGCCAGTGTTCTGTGCTGCAGAAACAGAGGTAATCGTGTAACACCAGATACAGCACTACCAGTTACTTTTTGGCAGGACAGCCCACGATCAGCAGGAGAGGACTGCTCTGTGGAATGATCTAGTCCACAAGGTCAATGATGTCAGCCTGCAGAACCGCAGTTATGAGCAGGTCCGGCATCATTGCACTGACCTGCTTCGCCATGTACGTTGGTGTGCAGCTGACTATGAGGGGATGACCTCACAACGGGGGGGCATGCCATTCATCCACCCCTGACCCATGTGGAGAAGCTTCTCAGCAGCCTTGTGGCACCTGCCTGCCTGCAGAACCAACAACTGGCAGGGAGCATTGTGGAAGTGGGTGCCACCAACACACTGGCTGAGGACCGTGCAGGTAAGGCCCCAGGGCACATCATTAGACCACTCTTGCATATGCATCTGCATCTGTACAGGTAGATCATGCATATCTGAGATGTCATATACATAGTCTGTTGCTGTGTAGTAGTAATAAACAGTTGTGCATAAGCTGCAGTATTGTGGACTTCTACTGTTGATGTAGTGTAATGCTGCACTCACCCTTTATGAATGCCACAGCTGTGGCCACTGACATCAACTCTCTCACACTCTTATGTAGGTCCCTCCAGGATACCATCAAGGCAGCAGCCTGTAGCCGGTGAGTATGGTTCATGTTCATGCTTGCCCATACACTGGGCATGTAATAGCTATGGGATATTTCATGCACACATCTAACACACCTATAAACGAATAAAGCAACCAAATACCAATAACAAAAAAGCCACTGAGGTAAAACAAAGGACAGTTGTTCCAAACCAAATAGCGTACAAAGTATTTTATTTGACCGCTTTCGTAAAAAACTTCTTCAGAATGAAAAAACACATTATTCAAACCACATTTAAATACAACAGTCACTTGATTAATACTAATTAAGCTAATAAAAACCAGGTGTTGTAACCATTACTAAAAACAATGATTTTAAAAAAAGAAAGAAATCACTTTCTTTTTATCAGTAACTTGTAACTTGCGGTATTTTAAAAAACATTTTACATTGATACATTCATTTAACCCCGGTGGCCTATCGGATTTTAATTTTATTTGCCAGGTTGCTTCCCTTTGTTCCAAATAATTTTTAAGGTCACCTCCCCTAGGATCAAAAGGACAAACTTCTAAAATCGTAAATAAAAATTTTTTGTAAGAAACACAGTCAATAGAATGTTTATACAAGGCATTGGTCAAGTCTTTACGTTTAATAGCATAATTGTGTTCCTTAATACGTGTGCTGAGTTTCCTGGTAGTCATGCCAACATAAAACGCAGAACAACCAGAACAAAATGAAATATATACCACGTTGGTGGTGTTACAATTGACTAAACCAGGTACTTCGATAGTATACGGAATGGAACACACAGCAATATAGGGACTGACTAAGATGAATCTACAGGCAGTGCATCTGTGGCAACAATGCATCCCACGTTTAGTTGATACACTGATATTAACTGTTTTTTGGCCCTTTTCCAGAATGATTTTCAAATTATATTCATTACGAAAAACACATCTTGGTTTATCTCCCAAAACAGAAGAAATTTCAGGGTTACCTTTGATTATTTTCCAGTTATTCTCCAAAATGGTACACAAATCTTTACTATCTGCACTCATTTCAAAAGAACAAGTTACGGTAGATTTAACTGACTTCATGCAACGGGAAAAAGTTAAACCATTGGTATTGTTACATGAGCCGGTTAAAATAGGAGGAAAATCTGTATAACGTCTATCAAAAATTCCTTTAGCTGTGTCAACTAAAAAAGGAATGTCGTAACCTCTCTTAGAGAATAACTCGATAATAAAATCAAACTCAACAACTAAGTCCTCATCTCTAGTGGTCATTCGACTTGCCCGTATAAATTGCCCCTTGGGAATATTATTAATCATGTACTTTGGATGTCCACTAGAATGATGTAAGTACCCATTTGTGAAGGTGTTTTTCCGGTGTATGTTACTTTGAAATTTACATTCAGTATGATCCCACCATAAATGAATGTCTAAAAAATTAACAGCACTTCCAACATCCCCTTTTGTAAACTTCAAATATTCGGAAAAAGAGTTTATGAAACCCATAAATTGGTCAACTGTATCAGGTCCTCCTTTCAAAATGAAAACCAAATCGTCGACAAATCGACAATAAAATTCAACTTGGAATTTTTCTTTCAATAATGGCATTATTTCATTTTCCCACCAAGTCATGACAGTATTGGCGTATGCCGGGGCAGCTGGAGAACCCATCGCTACTCCTTTTATCTGTTTGTAATATTGATCCCCAAACAGAAAAAAATTGTTGTCCAAGATGATTTCAAGTAATAAACAAATAGTATTGATAGTGGAAGTGGAAAAAATACGTTTCTGACATAAAAAACTGCGGACTGCTTCCACTCCGTTGTCATGGGGAATACATGTGTAAAGCGACACTACGTCAATGGTAAAGATAGTGTGAATTTTAACATCAAAAGAGAAATTATTCAAAAAATCACCTAGTTTACTAAGAAAATGCCAAGAATCCTTGACATAAGAAGGTTGAACTTCCAACAAGGGTCCTAGCATAGAGTCTATAATTAGGGCAATGCCTTCTGTAGCTGAATGGGGTGCAGACACAATGGGCCTGAACGGAGGGTCTAATATGTTTTTGTGGGTTTTCGGAATTCCGAAAATCACACCAATTTTTGGTTCAGAAATTACACAAAAATCATATAATTCAAATGCAATTTGTCCAGACATCAAACAATCATATAAGAAAGAATGTATCTTTTTAAACTGACTGTATATAAAATGTAAAGGGACATGTTCATATTCAGATCTATTGCTTAATAAATCCAACATACATTTTTTATATTTATCCTGTGTCATAACAATGTTGGACCCTTTGTCGCTTTTCATAAATCTTATACTATCAGTCAATTTCTGCAAGTCAAATCAGGCTGATCTCTCAATGGGTGTCAGGTTATAATCCATATGTATATTCTTCCTAATAAGATGTTTATTAACATCTTGAATGCACTGTTCTTGAAATATTCTTAGAGTTTGATGTAGAGTAGGATTATAGGTGGAAGGTTTTACAAGACATTTATCAATTTGATTTATATTATTAAACAGATAGGTTAAATTTAACCTTCTTGTAAATTTCATAATGTCTACAACTGTTTTACAGTAATTACCTCGGTGCAAAGGTACAAAATTCAAACCTAACTTTAAAACCTTTAATTGAACTTCAGAAAAAATATAGTCAGTCAAATTTACAACATTGAATAAGTCCAGGTCTTTGTTTATGCTTCCTCCCCTGAGGACGTTGACCCCAAAAAAGTCCGGCTACGGGTAAAAACAGTCTTCTTGTTGTGATTTCCCTGATTTCTTTTTGAAACAACAGCAGGTCCCGAATCAGATGATAAACTACCCCTTGTACTGTCAGTGGAAACAACGTTCACTGTATCGTCCACCGTAGAGTGTTCATCAGGGATATCTCTATTAATGACTAATTTTCCTGCGTTGTTATTAGTAGAAGCAGTAACACAAATATCAGAATTACAAACCACACTGCTTCCATTGGAAGTCGGTACATTGTACCCATTCAATAACCTATCTCTAAAAGTCGCAGTCTGGTTCCCAATGACAGTGGAACCTGTACCAATATTGTAAGGTTTCTTGTTGGAAACAAAAGTAGAACCATGTTTATCCTTTAAACCTAAATTTTTTGGGTTGTTAGCAAAATGGTTAAAGGCAGTCCTACTTTTAAACAAAGCTACATCACGGGATATTTTTTGCTGTTTACGGACAGTTACTTCCTTTGAATGTTTCTCTAGTTCGCTAGAAAATTGATGCATTAAAGTGTCGAATTTTTGTAAAGACACGGCAGTCTTTAAACGTTGTTCTAAATCAACAATTTCCTTTTTCAAATCGATCAGCTTTTGTTTATTATTGTCGATTAACAACCTCAAAAAACATATTCCAGACTCAGTGAAAAAATTCACTAAATGTTGAAAGAACGGGCTGTTAACATTAACCCCATTAGGACACTTAAAAAACATTAGACCCTTCGGTATAATGTTTAACTCTATGCATCGCATGAAATAACAGTTCTCGATGTTAACAGACCTGTACCTTTTTAGAAGTCGCAGTAAATGTTCCTGTTGTGCCCCAAAAAAACCTTCATGTATTTCTTTCTGTTGTAAAATGTTGCCTCCAAAAGGATTTTCGGACAAAATGAGCAGTTCGTCTATGGTTGATCCGTCTGAATTGTTGGCGTGTAAATGCAAACCGTCACCACGAAAAGCGACGTCATCACTGGCCACTTCAGCATCTACCATACCGCCCAAATCAATTACAGTATCCATCTCCTCATAGAAGTCCGCTGGTGAACTTGAACCTTGATTAATAGGTTTACACGATTTTTTGGTAGCATTCTCGACTAGAAACTTCAGAGAACCTTTGATATCAATCAAAGTGGAAACAAGCAAATTGTTTATACTGTTCAAGTTACTGTCACCGCTGGTAGGTGTAGGATGGATGGTGACATTCATCAATGGATCGTCTCCTACCTCAGTCATGGCACCACACGTAAACCAGTAAACGAATAAAGCAACCAAATACCAATAACAAAAAAGCCACTGAGGTAAAACAAAGGACAGTTGTTCCAAACCAAATCATTGTTTTTAGTAATGGTTACAACACCTGGTTTTTATCAGCTTAATTAGTATTAATCAAGTGACTGTTGTATTTAAATGTGGTTTGAATAATGTGTTTTTTCATTCTGAAGAAGTTTTTTACGAAAGCGGTCAAATAAAATACTTTGTACGCTATTTGGTTTGAGACGATCCATTGATGAATGTCACCATCCATCCTACACCTACCAGTGGTGACAGTAACTTGAACAGTATAAACAATTTGCTTGTTTCCAATTTGATTGATATCAAAGGTTCTCTGAAGTTTCTAGTCGAGAATGCTACCAAAAAATCGTGTAAACCTCTTAATCAAGGTTCAAGTTCGCCAGCGGACTTCTATGAGGAGATGGATACTGTAATTGATTTGGGCGGTATGGTAGATGCTGAAGCGGCCAGTGATGACGTCGCTTTTCGTGGTGACGGTTTGCATTTACACGCCAACAATTCAGATGGATCAACCATAGACGAACTGCTCATTTTGTCCGAAAATCCTTTTGGAGGCAACATTTTACAACAGAAAGAAATACATGAAGGTTTTTTTGGGGCACAACAGGAACATTTACTGCGACTTCTAAAAAGGTACAGGTCTGTTAACATCGAGAACTGTTATTTCATGCGATGCATAGAGTTAAACATTATACCGAAGGGTCTAATGTTTTTTAAGTGTCCTAATGGGGTTAATGTTAACAGCCCGTTCTTTCAACATTTAGTGAATTTTTTCACTGAGTCTGGAATATGTTTTTTGAGGTTGTTAATCGACAATAATAAACAAAAGCTGATCGATTTGAAAAAGGAAATTGTTGATTTAGAACAACGTTTAAAGACTGCCGTGTCTTTACAAAAATTCGACACTTTAATGCATCAATTTTCTAGCGAACTAGAGAAACATTCAAAGGAAGTAACTGTCCGTAAACAGCAAAAAATATCCCGTGATGTAGCTTTGTTTAAAAGTAGGACTGCCTTTAACCATTTTGCTAACAACCCAAAAAATTTAGGTTTAAAGGATAAACATGGTTCTACTTTTGTTTCCAACAAGAAACCTTACAATATTGGTACAGGTTCCACTGTCATTGGGAACCAGACTGCGACTTTTAGAGATAGGTTATTGAATGGGTACAATGTACCGACTTCCAATGGAAGCAGTGTGGTTTGTAATTCTGATATTTGTGTTACTGCTTCTACTAATAACAACGCAGGAAAATTAGTCATTAATAGAGATATCCCTGATGAACACTCTACGGTGGACGATACAGTGAACGTTGTTTCCACCGACAGTACAAGGGGTAGTTTATCATCTGATTCGGGACCTGCTGTTGTTTCAAAAAGAAATCAGGGAAATCACAACAAGAAGACTGTTTTTACCCGTAGCCGGACTTTTTTGGGGTCAACGTCCTCAGGGGAGGAAGCATAAACAAAGACCTGGACTTATTCAATGTTGTAAATTTGACTGACTATATTTTTTCTGAAGTTCAATTAAAGGTTTTAAAGTTAGGTTTGAATTTTGTACCTTTGCACCGAGGTAATTACTGTAAAACAGTTGTAGACATTATGAAATTTACAAGAAGGTTAAATTTAACCTATCTGTTTAATAATATAAATCAAATTGATAAATGTCTTGCAAAACCTTCCACCTATAATCCTACTCTACATCAAACCCTAAGAATATTTCAAGAACAGTGCATTCAAGATGTTAATAAACATCTTATTAGGAAGAATATACATATGGATTATAACCTGACACCCATTGAGAGATCAGCCTTATTTGACTTGCAGAAATTGACTGATAGTATAAGATTTATGAAAAGCGACAAAGGGTCCAACATTGTTATTATGACACAGGATAAATATAAAAAATGTATGTTGGATTTATTAAGCAATAGATCTGAATATGAACATGTCCCTTTACATTTTATATACAGTCAGTTTAAAAAGATACATTCTTTCTTATATGATTGTTTGATGTCTGGACAAATTGCATTTGAATTATATGATTTTTGTGTAATTTCTGAACCAAAAATTGGTGTGATTTTCGGAATTCCGAAAACCCACAAAAACATATTAGACCCTCCGTTCAGGCCCATTGTGTCTGCGCCCCATTCAGCTACAGAAGGCATTGCCCTAATTATAGACTCTATGCTAGGACCCTTGTTGAAAGTTCAACCTTCTTATGTCAAGGATTCTTGGCATTTTCTTAGTAAACTAGGTGATTTTTTGAATAATTTCTCTTTTGATGTTAAAATTCACACTATCTTTACCATTGACGTAGTGTCGCTTTACACATGTATTCCCCATGACAACGGAGTGGAAGCAGTCCGCAGTTTTTTATGTCAGAAACGTATTTTTTCCACTTCCACTATCAATACTATTTGTTTATTACTTGTAATCATCTTGGACAACAATTTTTTTTCTGTTTGGGGATCAATATTACAAACAGATAAAAGGAGTAGCGATGGGTTCTCCAGCTGCCCCGGCATACGCCAATACTGTCATGACTTGGTGGGAAAATGAAATAATGCCATTATTGAAAGAAAAATTCCAAGTTGAATTTTATTGTCGATTTGTCGACGATTTGGTTTTCATTTTGCAAGGAGGACCTGATACAGTTGACCAATTTATGGGTTTCATAAACTCTTTTTCTGAATATTTGAAGTTTACAAAAGGGGATGTTGGAAGTGCTGTTAATTTTTTAGACATTCATTTATGGTGGGATCATACTGAATGTAAATTTCAAAGTAACATACACCGGAAAAACACCTTCACAAATGGGTACTTACATCATTCTAGTGGACATCCAAAGTACATGATTAATAATATTCCCAAGGGGCAATTTATACGGGCAAGTCGAATGACCACTAGAGATGAGGACTTAGTTGTTGAGTTTGATTTTATTATCGAGTTATTCTCTAAGAGAGGTTACGACATTCCTTTTTTAGTTGACACAGCTAAAGGAATTTTTGATAGACGTTATACAGATTTTCCTCCTATTTTAACCGGCTCATGTAACAATACCAATGGTTTAACTTTTTCCCGTTGCATGAAGTCAGTTAAATCTACCGTAACTTGTTCTTTTGAAATGAGTGCAGATAGTAAAGATTTGTGTACCATTTTGGAGAATAACTGGAAAATAATCAAAGGTAACCCTGAAATTTCTTCTGTTTTGGGAGATAAACCAAGATGTGTTTTTCGTAATGAATATAATTTGAAAAACATTCTGGAAAAGGGCCAAAAAACAGTTAATATCAGTGTATCAACTAAACGTGGGATGCATTGTTGCCACAGATGCACTGCCTGTAGATTCATCTTAGTCAGTCCCTATATTGCTGTGTGTTCCATTCCGTATACTATCGAAGTACCTGGTTTAGTCAATTGTAACACCACCAACGTGGTATATATTTCATTTTGTTCTGGTTGTTCTGCATTTTATGTTGGCATGACTACCAGGAAACTCAGCACATGTATTAAGGAACACAATTATGCTATTAAACGTAAAGACTTGACCAATGCCTTGTATAAACATTCTATTGACTGTGTTTCTTACAAAAATTTTTTATTTACGATTTTAGAAGTTTGTCCTTTAGATCCTAGGGGAGGTGACCTTAAAAATTATTTGGAACAAAGGGAAGCAACCTGGCAAATAAAATTAAAATCCGATAGGCCACCGGGGTTAAATGAATGTATCAATGTAAAATGTTTTTTAAAATACCGCAAGTTACAAGTTACTGATAAAAAGAAAGTGATTTCTTTCTTTTTTTAAAATCATTGTTTTTAGTAATGGTTACAACACCTGGTTTTTATTAGCTTAATTAGTATTAATCAAGTGACTGTTGTATTTAAATGTGGTTTGAATAATGTGTTTTTTCATTCTGAAGAAGTTTTTTACGAAAGCGGTCAAATAAAATACTTTGCAGTATCTAACACACCTACCCAAACTGCATGCTGTACACATGTGAAGATTGGGGAAGAAGGGGTGAAGGCTGCCAGCATAACTAAATAGAATTTGATGCATAATTCTATCATTTGTAAATATAAATGTAAAATGCAGGCTTGTTTCTTAAATGAAAGAAAGCACTGTAAAATGTGAACTTCATGATTGTAGCAACATTGCCATCTGCTGTAAGGAAAACTAAGCCAAGCATTTCAAATGTTTTTGAAATTAAAATTATGTCTTGTAGGTTCTTTGATCTGTAGAGCTAGGAGTCATTTGGTCTGGGCTTTCACATTCTTTCTATTGTTTTAACTTAAGGAATAATTACTAGAGTGTACATGTGAAATGTCTTTTATTGTTGTAGTTTTCTGAGCAGGTGTTAGATTGCTAATTAATGTAGCCTGTTGGCCTGGGAACTACAGACTAAGTGTCAAAATGATGTAATGTGTATACTGGGAAAACCTAAGTGTCAAAATGATGTAATCTGGGAGGGCCCAGCAGAGATGTTTGTGAGTGATCTTAAACACTATTGCTGAGAGAGAGACTGTAAGCATTTTGATCTTGATATCCAACCTTCAGCACTGCCTTATGCTCTCTTTATGTAAGTAGTATCTTAGAAGTATGTTTTTTTGTAGAACTAGCTTGGACTATAAAGATTAGACTTAAGTGTTTTTCTGTTATTGTTTTAAGTTTCTGTGTGATCTTTGAACTCTTGGATAGCACTCTGGTGTAGTAGTATTGTCTTGTGTTTTTAATTATTTATTTATTATTAAATATTTTTAAAAACCTTTTACCTCTGGCTGGTTTGTGTAGAGTTAAGTTAAGGTCTAGAGTAAATTACATATTTACAGAGTTTATTGTACAAGGCCACTCTAATAAGCCTTAGACTGATTAGTCACATGTACCAATTGGATAATAATATTGCACAGTGATAACTGGATACCCTTTTAAAGGCCTTTGGGTAGCTGATAAGTATTAGCTGGTGGTGGCAGTAATTACTACCATATAGTCTGGGTAAAGGGGCACAGCTGGTGAATCTGTATCAGCCTTTCCCAGGAGTGTCTCTGAAGTTGTATAAATACTTATTTCAAAGTGTGAGTGGTGTGTCAGCTACCTGGGCAGGGACACGAAGCACTGTTGGGACAGAGAGAGTACTGGAGGTTAGTTTGCCAGCTAGGCTGAGATCTGGACCCTGTAGCTGTGCCAGTGGGGAGTCTTATTGGGGACCTGGGGAACAAGGGAGCAACCAGCCCCAGACTGACTGTGATCTCTGTGTGCACTTAAGGGAAATTGTACTTTGCTGTGTGCATTTGTTATCCTTTCCTCTTATATGAGATGCCCTCCCTGGTGTTAGTGGTAAGGACTGAGGCTCCTTGATTGCTGGACCAGGGCACCGCCATCACAACATGTTCAAGTTTCGTTGCTGCGAAATGCACTACATCACAGTGGGGACCATGATGGCGTATCGGAAGGGTACATCAGACACATGCAAGATAACTAACATCCTGTCATTGTACAATGTGTCCACAGGAATGAGAAGAATGGCAGGACACATGACCTACAGTAGGGTGTGAAACAACACTCTCATATGGTGCTACAACTGTAAATATATCTTTATTACAATAGCAACTATTACAGATCGACACTATGTCATAACATAGTACTATGGTCCACATAATTAGCTGGTAGTAGGCTGTTGCACATAGTGTCCTTTTCTTGGGACACTGCAAACTGACACATGTGCTGGCCATAGTTGTCAAGCATCTGCAAAAAGGCTGGAGGTGGGGAGGGTGACTCATCATGACACAGTAGTGCACTGCAGCAGAGATCCTACGTATGCTAAGAATGGCTGTATCTGCACACAATCAGGTTAAGTAACTGTGGCAGACATAGCCCTGACTCCACAGCAATAGTGACAGCAGTGTGTGAACTCCAAGGGATGTGCACATGAGTAAACCTTGCAACCATACAGAGTTGTGGGACATGTGTAGGGCACCCCCATAGCCATGGTAAGGTCTGGCGGTTGCCAGTGTAATAGTCTTGTATTGGCCATGCATGCACCGCTGATGTGATCTGTAAAGCAGACATCAGGCATTCACAAATGACATCTGTTCACGTATTATCCCAGGTATGAGTTGCTCTAACACACAGGGGCTGTAAACATTTGAGCTGACATAACTGGCACAGTACTACACATGCAGCAATGGTTTGTACACCTGTGAGGTATGGTGCACAGTACAAGGCAGGGTGCAAAACAGGTCCACAGTAACATTTTGTACATGGGTGCAGTGTTATTAAGGGGAAGGGCCATCACCTACCAACACAGCCCATGCATCACAGACATGTATACTGGTGCTTGCATGAAGTCACTATAGTTGCACTGCATGCTGTTGAGTGCCATATGTAATGCATGCTGACAGTTGGGCAATGGCAGGACTGTGTGTACAAAAGTTGTGCAACCTCACATGTAGGTGTGTGTGTGTGGGGGGGGGTTGGGGGTGTGTTGATTGTTTCTGTAAGTGCAATCTGGTGGATTGGAGTGTGGTCGATGCATGTCACATGTGTATGTACATGTGTGTCTGTTTGTGTGGGTGTCCATGTAAGCACAGGTGATTGTGGGGTTGATCACATGGCAGTACTTCTCCTTGGGATTGTGCTGCACATGTAGATTGAGTGACATATGAGACATCAGGACAATCTGTCTGATATGTGAACACAGGACAGCTGATAGCATAACAAGGTCTGTAGCATGGAACATGCATTGGGAGGGAAAGCATACACCAGGTATACATATCATATTTCCATCAGCAGATAGATAACTGGCTACCCACGTATACAGCACTACTAATTCAATGGGGAATTACCAGAGCACACCAGTGAGCATATCCAGATATTACTGTTGTCCACATGATAGGTTGATTCTGCAGCAGATATGGCATGGACTGAGCAAGACTGTAGTATGAGACTCCAGTGTGTGACATATGTAGTGAATGTAGTAGCCCCAACCATATAGGGGCCATGTACACCATTACTGGACATACACAGGGTTAACACTGGATGACAGCAGTGAGACCATATGCAACCTTCTCCACTCAAGTCAGGGATGTCATGGAGTAACAGGTCATGTGTTGTGACACACATGTAGGCATGGAGAGGAATTATATGTTAATGGGTAGTATTAATGAGTGCATGTTAGCAAGTGCCATGCAGGATGGGGAACATATGTAACTAAATGTGGGACTGTCTGTAAACCCTGGGACAGAGAGGTAGTAAGGTGGACTGTCAGTGTGTGTGGGTGTACGTGTGTGTGTCTGTGTGTGTGTGTGTGTGTGTGTGTGTGTGTGTGTGTGTGTGTGTGTGTGTAAATGTGTGTACTGTTATGCAATGCTGTACAGGTCTTAAAGTGTGTGTTTGTTTCCCCCACAGGTGGCGAGGTGGGTCAGGCTCTCTCCTGCATGCAATCTGAGGTTGGTGTCCATACAGACACCGATGGTGATGATGATAGTACTGTTGAGGCACAGGTGGGGTTGTCAGATGCCGACACTGTGCCATCATTTGTCATCACCCTCCTAGCCACCCCAAGCCCAGACATACTTACAGTGTCCATACACACCCCAACACAAGTGGCCATAGCAGAGGGATAGTTGGCGGTTGGTGCCGGTGACCAGGAAAGTGTGATTTCCATGCTGACTGTGTCAGGTCACAGTCAACATAGCCAGATGTCAGGCAGGGCACCACATAGGCAGATGTACCCTGGTGCTCGTGGGAGGGCCACTGGTCATCATGCCTCTGGCAGAGGCGCCACAACTGGTACCACCAGAAGCATGTTTCGGGCTGTCATGGAGGCACAGGTACATATGGAAATGTACACCAGACAGGGTCTGAGACTGCAGAGGGCTGCTTTCTCATCTGTAAGTGACAACATCTGTGAACTTGCTGCTACCCTCCATGAACAAAATGAGATCATGGATAGATGGTGGGGTGAGATGGTGGGCCTCCTTGACCATGGTATGTCCGTGCTTGAAAACGTGGTGGGAGTGGTACAACGGCCGCATGTACATAGGCCAGAAACAGCAGCAGCTAGTGGTCAACATGCATGTGCTAGGGCACCAAGCCGCTCCTGTAGTGGCAGTACCAGCCCCAGCACACCACTGGGGTTGCTGTCCACACCACACCACAGCAGGCCTCGTGCACATGGCCCTGGCCAGTCCCCAGTGGGACATGGTTCCAGCTGACATCTGTCATCATCAGGGGAGAGTAGCACATCAAGGTCTGTACCTGCACATGCCCATAGAACCCCTGGCAGGCACAGTCAGCAAGTCCATGGCCAGAGGCGGTGAACTGCACACCCTGCCAGGTATGGTCTGCAGCTGTCCAAAAGCACCTGTATAGGGCAGCCACATGGCAGAACTGTGTGCATGCATACCCACACACTATGCAAACACACATAGGGCAAACCCATACTGACACACACCACATCACTACGCCCCGATCAAAGAACTAAACCCCTCACCCACACACACATGGTGTTAAATGTATGGACCACCCTCAGCCTCTGGCAAACCAGCAACACACCCTATGTATATGATGATACCTGTGCCACATCCATGTCATCCATAACATTGATGCAGAGACAGGCTAATATGGTTCTGATGCACACGGTGACTGTAATAGAGTGCTGCAATGTACTGCAGTGTAAGATGTTGTCCGGGGTGATGTGTAATGCATACATGTCAGGTAGTGTAGCCAGACAGCTATGATGCATTTCAGCTGTTAGTAACACTTATTGATTGTGATCTCCATAATGTTATCAATTTGTGTTGTAGGTGTACATGTGTCAGCAAGAGGTTGGTCTGCAGTCATATTCCACAAGGGTTATGGTACTGTGGTGGCACCATGGCCATGACATATTTGGTGTACAGTTGCACACGTCACAGGTTTGTATAACAGTTATTGCCTGTGCCACATTGACAGGTGTCCCACTGGGACATGTATAATCTACAACCTTATGTCAACCCATCCACATATGCACAATTCCTTACTTGGCAACACAGTGACTAGACCCCTACCTAGGTTTGTAGTGCTACTGAACTGTGTGGCTTTCATTGCGCACACCACACAACGTTTAGGGTGAGGTGTGTACCAGGTTACATGTTACATGCAGAACATCCACAGACATGCACAATATAGTAATGTGGGATTTAATGGTTGTATATGGAGAATACATAGTGTGTCATACCATCATATACACATTGACAAACACATAACAGGCAGACACACATCTTAGAGACCTGGGTTTATTGGTGCTAACTAACTAGTCCTTATGTCCAATGTGTTACAGGTAGGCTGCACACAGCACATGCATAACTGGGCTGTATTGCAGTATCAGTTACCTGTATGGTTGATGATGACAGTGGTCACCAGAAAGTGATATGTGAGACATATACCAGGTGTACCATGGTATAATGACAGTGTACACAGCACTCACCTCACCCAATGGATATTGCACACACTGGAACCCATTATGACACTCTGACATACCCACTATCACACATTGCCCATGACAGCAATACAACCCGTTGTATATCACAACAGTGGTACTACAGGGATATGCATCTAATGCACATGCCACAGGCATAGTAGAATGTTGGATTGCGATACCTCACCTATGGGCAGCGACAACACTATCTGTACTACTGTGTGGCAATGTGTAGTGTAATACGAGTATGTGGCCTCGGAATGGTGCACCCTACAGATATGCAGACATGCACACATACACACACTTGGCAGACCTCAATGGGTCTCCCATGCCTATCAACCCATTTTTACAACACTGCTGTGCTGGTACTGCAAGGCACATGTACCTGTTAGGGAGAGGAGTGTAACAGGGTACATGTCATGTCCAATACAGCAGCGGCCACATCTGACTATGGAAATGGGAGTTGAGGTGGTTGTGAAGGCCGTCATGGAATTCCCAACTACTGATGTACTAACACATAAACACTGCTATCCTCAGTAATGCACACATACATGTATCAGTGCTGTGGTGCATTGCTGCAGGTGGTCATAGCTGTGTACCGGCTATTGTCCATGGAGGGATTGGATGTGTAGGGGGTGGGTATACATTGGTATCATGCCATCTGCCATGTGCCAGCAGGCAATCTATCAACAGACACTACATTAGTGACCATCCGGGTGAGAGTGACATGCATTAGCCAATCCTCTGGGTGCCTTCTGCACATGGCCGCTGAGGTGATCCAGTTGATGTGTATGTAACATGTATTACAACACATGGTTATGTCTGTGAAGGAGACTTGTACCCAAGCATGTTCAGTTGACTGTAGTAGTGTAGTGTAGGTACCCATGGCATGTGGCCCATACATGGTGTTGTCTTCTATATGTGACAGGTAGTACATAGCTGGCCAGACATGTCAGTGTCAATCAAGCATAGGTTGCCTGTACATATCCCAGCTGGATACCTACCATCTGCACATCTGTAGAGGGACTGACAGACACCAGTTTGGTGAGTAGCTATGCAGTAGGATGAATGTGTCAACAGACGGATGTTTGACAACAATATGTATGCCATTGCTACATGTTTTAAGCCCTCACTAACATGTGCTGTACAGATGGTAATCTACAGTTACATTCCACATATCTGATTATTATCCAGTAGGGGATATATGCGGTGACACAGCCCACACACCAGGAACATGACAGTGAGGCCTCAGAGTGCAGCTATGCCCGCAGGTGTGCTTGTTTTCAGTAGTAATGTTAGCACTCTACCCTTCCCTGGGACAGCACTGTCAACAGTAGTAAAACCATGTTACACTACATGCTAGTGTGACAGCATGTACCCTGGGTTACTACCCCTGCATGTAACACATTCACACAGATAACAGTGCTGTGCAGGTCTCATATACTTGTGTGACCCAGACATGACACTCAAAACCCTTTGCTACTGTAATGACAGCACATAGACGCATGTACTGTACATGGCAGCACATACACTTATTACAGATGTAATTTCCCAGGGTTTGACATAGCCTTGTATGTTATGCAGAGATAGCCTCTGTGTAGACAATATGCCACAGAGTATAGCTGGAGGTTTTCTAGATGGTCAGCATAGGCCATCATCTTTAGGCCTGTATTCTTATAGTGAGGTAATTCCACTGGCTTCCCAGCTGTCGCAGATGTCTTGTGAGGTACATACCAAATGGGGCGTCATACTCTATACTGGGTGTAATGAGGGATGAGTACAATGGGGCAATTACCTCTTTTTTTCTGGATGTAAAGCACTCAGTGATGAGGTGTGCCACACAGAAGGATTTCCTTACTGTTGTGGCAATGTGGTTAATGAAGGTGAAACCACTGTCCACCTGAGTCCCTATGTCTGTCAGCACACTTTTGGTGATTAGTGTACTATCACCTATGTGGTAATTCATGGTTACATGGCATTTTCAGAGGTGATAACTATATATTACTTGGCATTAAGCTGGAGCCCATTGCTCTGGCACCAAGCATCTGTTTCTGTAAAGCCATGTTGTAGAATATCCACATCATTTGGGGATGCAATAATGGCTCCTAGTTTTCAGTCATCTGTGAACTTTGTTAGCCAGAGTTCCATAGTGTTGGCCTGTACTTCAGGGAAGTAGATTCCAAACAACAGCTGTCCCAGTTCTGAACCCTGAGGTACTCCACTTGTCACTTGTCTGGAGCTGGGATTGTACTTGCCTACTTTTACAGTCTGGGTTCGTCAGTAAGTCAGTTGGCAACCCATCAAGTGACGCAGGAGTTTATGGCCAGCTTCATAAGTTTAACTATGTCTCCAGAGTGGAGGATGTTGTCAAAGGCCTTGGCCAAGTCCAGATAGGCTGTGTAGGTTGCCTTACCCTCTTCCACATCTCCAGAGACTGATTCAAAGTAGGGTGGGGTCCAGTGTTTGCTGGTTGCGAATGTCTTTGTTTATAAGTTGCATGATAATGCATTCCATGCCCTTGCAGATCAGGCTCATCAGACGGATGGGACGGTAGTTCCCGGGATCCAAGGTGCATTCCCCCTTGTGGAGTGTAATAACTGCAGCTGTGTGTCACTCAGTGGGATCGAAGCCTGAGGTGAGGCTATGATTAAACATGGCATGTAGGTGAGATGCAGGTTTATTTTGTAGCTCATGTAGTACACAGCCCGGGATGTCATCTGGTCCCATGGATGCTGTATTCCTAGCAGTGTATAGTGTGGTTTCCATCTGTGTGGCCATATTACTGGAATTTGGTAATCTTTTGGTACTGAGATGGGCCCTTTAAGATGTGAGAGGAGGGTGAACGTGGCATTAAATTGATCTGCCCAGATATTGGCAAACTCCTTGGAATCAGTATATTTAATGCCATTCTGTTGTAGCTCAGAACAGTTCTGAGCATTGCCATTTAGATCCTGGACATAACTATAGAATGGCTTGTGGTTGTCTTTGGAAACTGTGGTGATTATATTTATGTAACAAGCTTTGGCAGATTTTCAGGGATAACAGCTTCATACTGAGACAGGTAATGGAGCAGTTTGCATTTGGGATTATCCTTTTTTCTGCAACAGTTTCATCCTTCTGTTGTATAGTTTGTTTATGGCAGTGGAGCACAAGATTGACTTCCTTTTTTGAAGGACAGCATCTTGGTTCTATTTGGGATGGCACAATTCATGCATGAGTGGATGTGCTCATACAGTGCCTTAGTGCAGGTTTCACCAGCTGCACTTTCAGCTCCCATCTCCATGGGTGTCATGAAGTTTGTCACTTCTGACTTGAGTAGCATGGCGTTGATGTTGAAAAGGGTTTTTATGGAGGTTTCCTTACTGGCGGTTGGGGGTGGGATGTGGATGTCAACGGTCATTACCTTATGGTCAGACCTGACCAATGAGGGGGTGACCACTGCTGTGGAGCATCTTTCTCCCATGTTGGTAATGACCAGGTCTAGGATATTGGAGACCCTGGTTGGACAATGGATTAGTTGATCCATGGGGTTGGAATGTATGAATTCCAGAAACCGTTGGTAAAAGGTGTTGGTACCCAAGTAGTTTCCCCATTTAATGGCAGGGTTGTTGAAATCACCCAGTATTATGGTGTTTGGTTGAACCTTAATATTGTTCAGTATATTTATAACAGTGTAGTGAGAATCTTAGGGGCATAGAGGGGAATCTGTAGCAAGCTACAATTTGGATTGCAGTCTTACCTAGTGTTAGTTGCATCTGGAGATTCTCAGATGCATTGTGTTGGGAACTAGGCTGGAGGTGTGAATAACCTTGGTGAATATGGAAACTCTTCCACCTTTAGTGTTTCAGTCTTGGTTTGTTGCCCAAAATGTGTGATAAGGGTTGTAGCCAGACATTACCGGTGTGCTCTCTGGAGCATTGAACCAGGTCCTAGTTACTGCACATACATCTATGTTCCCCATTTGTAGGTGTGCCTCAAGAGAGTGCCTTTTTAGGTTTAGACTTCTAGCATTGAGTCGCATTATCTTTAGTTTTGCATGCTTGTATCTGTTACAGTGGTGGTTTTGTCCTTTGAACCTTGCCTAGATAAGGCACTATGGGGGTGGCAAGAGCTGTAGCCAGTAACCTGATTTCCAGGGGCAACAGGTGCAGACCATCTTTGGCAAAACATTGTGGTTTATAACTCATGTTGTCCCACGCAGACAGATACTGGATCCCCTTTGAATGACATCAGACGTTTAGCCACTTGTTGAAGTCATTACTGTGTATATGTATATGTGTGAGTGTTTATATGGATATATATATATATATATATATATATATATATATATATATATATATATATATATATATAAATGTACATATATATCTCCATATATGTATGTGGATATGTATATGTCCATATATGTATGTGGATATGTATATGTGCATATATCTATAAAGACATGTGGATATATGTGTACACATATATGTTTACCATATGTCCAGAACATAGACTGGAGTTCTACCTCAGCACCAGGGAGGTCATAACTAGCATAAGTATACAATCACAGACTCAAGAAATAGGTCAAAATACTGAGACATCTGAGGAGAAGAAATTCAATAGTGCATTCATCACAATTTTTAATAAAAGTAGTAAGAATGTAGCTGACATCCTATTTAAAAATTGGGTGGTATTAACTAATAATAGGGACACCAGATATATAGTAGGTGAACTACCTACTATTGTATATAAAAAAGGCAGAACTATAAAAAATGTTTTAGAAAATACAAATGTGAACCACCAAAATGGCTACATGAAAAAATGTGGGACCTGCAATTATTGTTGTTACATCTATGAGGGTAGTTCATTTAACATCAACAATACCATAGTGAAGATTACCAGTAAAGGCACATGCATAACAGAGAAAGTAGTATATTGCGCAGTTTGCACAAAATGCCCATGTTTTTATATAGGCAAAACAGAGCGGAAATTAAAAAGTAGAATTTACGAACATGTAAGAGATATAAGGAACAAGAAAGAAAAAAATGCCTTAGCTAGACATAACATTGAATATCCTGACCATACTTTTAAATTTGGTATGTTGGAGACAATAAAACCAGATATAAGGAGTGGGCCATGGGCATTAATATTAGAAAAACAAGAAGCCCTATGGCAATTAAGGATGAATTCCCTGCAATGGCCAGGATTAAATGACAGTTTCTCACTTGCATGTTTTTTTAAAACTAAAATCTCTGGAAAGATGAAAATTACTGAGAAATGTTTTAAGTGTATAATATTTTAAAAATACTATTTAAATAGTTGTTTTAGTGAATGTTTTAGGGAATGTATTGTATTTTAGAGATGAGATAAAGTTTATTTATTGTTTAAGATATAATTTACTAGCAGTGCAGTAAAAAAAGGGGGGCATGGTGTTTAGGATTGATTGTATGTCTATTTAGTATTTAAATGAAGTGTGTTTTACTGACTGCCTATTTAATATTTAAATGAAGTGTATTTTACTAACTGAATTACTTTAAAGAAGTTCCTGACTGAGCAGGGACGAAAGCTTGTGTATATACTTTGTGTGGAATAAATTGTTTGCACTTTGAATCTACTGGTGATACCATCCTTGTTTTTACTGCATCAGCTGCCCTCCAGCTCCGTGCATGCCATTTTTTGTTCATTAGTGGTTACTTTGCATTTTTTTCTGAGAAATACACAACAGTTATGCTTGCCTGGCAGCAGTATGCCTTGCAAATAACTGGACATAACAGCACACTGGGTAATTACAGTAGGCTGCTGGGCATGTCACAATGCACTGGGCAAACAAAAGGCAGACTGCCAGAACACTGGACTACATATTGTATGGGGGAATACACATGTACCTGTGATTATAGCGGGCTCGACATGCAGGTCACAGCACAGCGTAGCAGATACCTGTGAGAAAATGCATACCTACATCCAGTGTCAACACAGCCACATATGATACACAAGCTTAATATGACACTGTAATGACTGTCTGATAAACACCATCCTCATATGTGCCACTCAGACATTAACCCTAAATACACTGGTCATGGCACAGTGTGGTCCGATGGCTGTCTGTGGTATGGGACACATGTATGTCTGGCCCTACAGACATGTAAGCCAGTAGGGTACCATACACTGGTGCAGCATGTAACATCAGATACAACAGGGCCGAGAACAATGGAGTCTACCACAGTCCCAATCCCAAGGTTCATAAGCGCAATACACATACTGTTGTCAACCATCCTAACTCAGGGGTTTGCAACCTGTGGCTCTGGAGCCATATATGTCTCTTCCACCCTGCTGTAGTGGCTCCTGGTACCTATGAGGATTAATGGGCACTCTACAGCACAACACACACACACACACACACACACACACACACACACACACACACACACACACACACACACACACACACACACACACACACACGCACACAGAGAGAGTGATCAAGTAATCCCAGCACAAGAACACAATTATGGACATATGTTAAGTATTGTTGTTATACACTTTGTTATTTTATATCTAGCATAATTATGTATGAAACCGTATATGCTCTGCTGTCTCCATTTTAGAAGTCAGATAGCTGTTGTGCCTCCCGATGAATTTTGTTTGGTGAGTGAGGGGTCAGGACTGGTTCTATGGATAGTGAAGATTGCAGACCCCTGCCCTACATACACAGACCACAGTACTGTAGACACAAACACAGAATGTCCAAGTAATGTCCTCAGAAACAACCCCTACTACACACAACATGTCCAGCAGTCTGTTATCTGAATGGCTTGTTATCAGGTATGATGTCAATAAATAATGGTGTACAGAACATATGCACCATATATATGTGGGCTTCATCTGCACAGCACATGTGCACACCTCTGCAGTCTAGAGGTCAGTGTATGTAACAGTGTTATATGCCCCTGTAAGTTAGTGCATGGGGGTATGCACCATAAGTATCCTAGGCTGTTACAACATGTGAGGAATACCAGTAGTAAGCTGCCTTAAAGTATACGGATGTACTTGCCTCTGCAAGGGTCGAGCCCAGGATCCTGAACACCATACACAAAGTGATTTGCCACTAAACTATGACAAATATACATAAATCTGATGTTTTCAGAAACATATCATCCAGCCCAGTCATGCAACAGTACAGAAAATGTATACCAACATCTTGATGTACGTGTGTGTGCAAATATATTAATATCTAAACAGATACAATATATATATATATATATATATATATATATATATATATATATATTTAGAAATATTTACATATTATATATATATATATATATATATATATATATATATATATATACATACATATATATGAACATATATACATGCAAATGCCTACATCGACACATATTTATGCACCTATATGTCTACATATACAAAGCAAGGTACATATATGTACACAGATATATATTATGTAGGTATATACGGACATAGTCATACACATGTAAGCTGATATATACATATATGTCTATATAGGTATATGTGGCCATACATCTGTAGATAGCAATGGTAGAGTAACAAAAACAAATATGTCCACATGCACCGTTAATGGGGTTGAGAGGCCCCAAACACTATATATCTTGTACGAATTAGCATACCTCCCCCCAGCCAAACAAGTAAGCCCTCCAATACACTACCAAGTATTGCAGATCCCATACCTTTACCTGATATGACATGGGCACAAGATGTTAATAGTACTACATCCCACCTGTATGATGTGTGGCTGGCACTGGTAACATATCATGCAATACAGTGTGGCTCCCATAGGTATTGTAAAATGTGGAAGTGATCAACATCCCCAGGATACATATACACAGACAGATATCTGCAGATACAGATATACCTATATATATAATTATATACATATATATATATATATATATATATATATATATATATATATATGGATAGATATACATATGACTACACATACACATGCAGAGATATGTACAGTAAGATACATATGTAAAAGGTGCACAAAAAATGGAACAGCCACTATGCCTGCAGTTCACACCTGAACAACTGAACACTGTATGGGCCTCCCATACAAATGACAATCATTGCCTGCAACCTATACCCACTTAGAGGTCATAGGAAAAAACACCTCACACAGGTTTGCAGGAATGGAAAACCTTTATTTGTGTACTATTACAGTTCTATATACTATTGCTACTGTAATTGGGATTGTCTTCACAGACATGGTGTGTGTGTGAGGTCACATCTGCTTTCCACATGTGTGCCATTGGCTACTGACAGACAGCCTACGGACATCATAGTAAAGTATCGGTGCTAGCACGTACTGCCCCTGTCGACTGCTGCAGAGATATTGGCGACTATGTGTGGACATTCTGACACACTCTGTACAGTCCAGAAGTATACACAAACCCCCTTAGTGCAAAACATGTGTACCATGCCTGACAGTATGGATATTAACAGCCATGTAGATGAGTATAACACATAACAACTGGTATACATATGCCACCATAGGTTATGCATTCACACACCCCTGTTTGGCCTGACATGTAATAACTGCTGGTACAGGGGTGCCATGGCCACATACTACCCACTAGATATTGACATACATCTAGCATCCCACTGCTCTCTCTGACATACATGACTGTTAAGGGAGGCCAGGCAGCAGTACATCTGCCAAGCATCTGCACATGACATCTCACTGGGTAAGTACACTAAGCTGCTAGGCATGCAAAAATGCACTGTGCGGGCTACAGGCAGACTGGCTTAACACTGGCCTACATCTCCTATGGGGGAATGCACATATACCTGCATATATAGCAGGCTGTACAGGCTTGTCACAGCACAGGGTAAGATACACATGTGAAAGTGCATAACCACAACCAGTGAGAACACAGCCACAATCACATATGGCAAGCTAGCATAATATTACAGTATATGGGCTATCTGTTCAACACCATCATCATATGTGCCACTCACACACTAACCCTACATATACTGGGTCGCTACACAGTTTGGTCTGATGGCTGACTGTGGTATGGGACATGTGTGTGAATGGCCCTACAAACATTTAAGCCAATATGGTAACATACAGTGGAGCAGCATGTAACATCAGATAGGACGGGACGTAGGACAATGACAACTACCACAGTCTGTACACAGGCCAAGGTACATATTAGCAATATACACGCTGTTGACATTCACCATAAGTCCACAGACCTCAGTACTGTACAAACAACCACAGTATGTCCAGGTTATGTCATCAAATATAACCCCTAATGTACATAACATGTGTACCAGTCTGATATCTCCCTGGCTTATCAGATATGATGACACTAATAATGGTGTACAGCACATATGCACCTCTTCATGCACGACATATGTGCAAAGGTTGACAGAGTTGTGGCTGGAAGCACATACACAGGGCCAATATTGACATGTTGCTGTGATAACCTCATACATTTACTGTTGTAACAGGGTTTGTTGCAACATATGTCCTATGAGGGATACATTGTCGATAAGTGTCATGGCTTACACCATCTACAGACTGCAGTCCTCACACTACCTTCTGCAGTCCACAGATAGATGCTCTGTGAGTAACACATGAAACCAAAGGTGCAACACACTGCTCAGTCTGCAGATGACCCTGCAGATGGGGATTCCTCATAAACATAGAACTGACATGGCAGGTATTGAGACATGTAGGACAGCCATATCCACACGCACACTGTTAAACCAACATTACTCCAAATGCAGTATAGCAGCACTTACAGTCTGTAGTCAGGTCAGGCACATCCTCCTCTTGTGTGTTGCCTTGTTTCCACAGTGTATGTTATTAGAGGTAAATGTCCAATCCATCTGAGATACTGTTTGCCAAACAACAGATCTAGTTCCTGCTCACAGTGAATGAAAAGGGTAAGCACCAACATGATGTTCTTAGATATTGGAGTGTGTTTCCATGCAATTGGCTATGGGAATGTTACCATAGCTATTCCACATGCAATCAGCTAGTGGAGGGCTGCAATTCATGCAGAGGCCATCAGCTGAACATGAGCATCACTTAAAATGCACATGCTGCTGCCTAAGCAAAACAGATGTAGGTCTACCCATTCACCAGAGAGGGAGTGGGAGAGGCAAAGACAAGTCATGGAGGGGTGAGAGAGTAAAGCCTAAGCAAGTTTGCGTCACACACCTACGAGCACAGGGTATCAAACCCCTGATGATTATGTTGTGCTATTACAGTTCTATGCAGTAATTGGATGCACCACATGGGTTACCTGTTGTGGAGCCCTCAGAACATATATGTGATGGTGAGTGACATCTGCATTAGGGATACAGTAACTATATGGTAGGTGACGTACACGTGTCTGTCCATTTGAACAGGTGCCAGTGTCAACACAGCCACACTCCCACAGAGATGCACACACATTGACACACTTGGCAGGGCCAGGATTACAACTCATCAGTAGTGGGACTGCCACAACACATCACTGTGTAGGTATCACATGCACCAAATGGGTCATTGGGAGGTTGTATGGGCAAAGGGTATGGGGAGGTGTCTGACATCAGACAGCATGCTTCAGTATTCCAATGGGAGGTGTAGTGAGTGTGGATGTGAACATACACACCATACAACACGCACACAAACACACAGGGTGCCAGTACTGACATGCATGGGTGCATGTCTGCATGGGTGTGTGGTGGTCGACTGTGCCAGATGGCTATACAAGGCTAGGCGATGGGTATACTTTGGCATCAGGTCACATGACAGTGGTCTGCATTGTGGCTCAGGGCTGTAGTTTCTGCATTTGCCCACACAGGTGGGTATTGTATCCCCCATCCAGTCACCTGGGTGACTAATGTGTGTGGTCAATGCTGTCCCTCACTTGCCATGTATGTTTTCCTTAGTCCATGACATGGACGGTGTCTTTATGTGCATGCCTCCCACATGCATGTACTCTGACATGTGGAACTTTGCCTGGGGTGTATCGCCCATATTGTGAACACAGATTATCATCAGATGTGCCAGTCTTGCCCAACTGTGGTGGGAACTGGTAATGGGCAGCAGGTGTACCCTGCACCTACATTGATAGCATGCTAACAGCATTCCCTGGTGTCAGTGGCATCTGTCCATGCAGGGAATGTTGTCAGGCATGGTATGTCCTTTGTGGGTCACATGTGATGGCACCACATGTGTTGCAGGTGTCTATTGGGGAACATTGGGGAGGTGCACTTTCTGCATGCACGTGCATATTGGACAGATGGACAGGTGCCATGCCCTCTGTAGCCCACTGTTATCACTCCATAGTTACTATCATTGGCCAATATGCAGTGTACTACCCACATATTAGCTGTTGCCTAGGCATGTGTGTGTGTGTATGAGACATGGGTTGAGAATGTGCTCTGGGTAATACTGGGGTTGCTAACTGTGATTGCCTGGCCTTGATGTCACATGTATGGGTATGGCTTTGTACCCCAGCCTCTCAGCTATTTCACATCTGTTATCCCTGTACAGTGGACATTGTGATATATAGTAGGGCCACCATATAAGAAATATGTAAAACCAGTGCCACATTGGCCACAGGTGTCACACACACACCTATCACATCTGGGAGTAGAAACCCTACCTAACTAGCTTATTACACTAAAATGTTACAATACGCACCACAGAGATTACTTGTGTACTTCTTTCCCAAAGGTGTATATCACATTGGATGACATCAGCAGGATTGCCAAAGTAGGACATTTGAATTATACTGAGCATGACTAGCCTAAAATGCTTTGCTCCCTACACAGTGACACACACACACACAAAACATCCACAACCAACATGTGTGGGTATAGAACCCCTAAAAATGTCTATATCACACTACTGCATGAAGCTGCTATAGGACGCACCACGTGGATTACTGAAAACCCCTTCCCCAAAGGTGTACTTCACAATGAATGACATCAGCAGGATTGCCAGAGTAGGCCATTTGGAATCTACTGCATGTGACTAGCCTAAAATGCATTGCTTTCTTCACAGACAGTGACACACACAGAAAACCAGCATGTGTAGGTATAGAACCCCTAACAGATATCTATATCACACTATAGCATGGAGCTGTTATAGGACGCACCACAGGGATTACTGGAAAACCTCTTCCCCAAAGGTGTATTTTACAATGAATGACATCAGCAGTACTGCCAAAGTAGGCCATTTGAAATGTATTGTGTGTGACTAGCCTAAAATGCATTGCTCCCTACAAACACAGTGGCACACACACAAAACATCCAGAACTGACATGTGTGGGTATAGAACCCCTAACAGAGATCTATATCGCACTACAGCATGGAGCTGTTATAGGATGCACCATGGGGAATATTAGAAAACCCCTTCCCCAGAGGTGTATTTCACAATGAATGACATCAGCAGGATTGCCAAAGTAGGCCATTTGAAATGTATTGTGTGTGACTAGCCTAAAATGCATTGGTCCCTACAAAGACAGTGGCACAAACACAAAACATCCAGAACCAACATGTATGGGGTGGGGATGGAACCCTAACACAGTTCTAAATTACACTACAGTAGCACACAGTTAAGGCATGCACTATAGAGATTACTGGGCTACAACCTCCCAGAGGTGTATTTCTAGGTGGATGACATCAGCAGCCTTGTCAAGGTTGAGCATTTGAATTATTGGGAGTGTGACTACACTAAAAAGCATTGCTCCCTACACAGTCAGACAGACACGCACAAAGACACACAGTTGCTAAGTCTGAAATTAGAACTCCTACCTAACTAGCTTATCACATGACAGCAGTGTACAATTATGGGACACGCCACAGAGATTACTGGGATGCATCTCTCCCAAGGGTGTATTTCACATTGGATGATGTCAGTAGGCTTGTCATAGTAGGGCTATGGGGAGGGCAGTGTGTGTGCATGGGCCATAACCCATTCATCTAGTGTTTGACACATCACATGCGGGCACACACAGGGTCATATTTCACAGGTATGTGTATACAGCTGCTAGATGACCACTTCCTTGTACAGTCATGTTGCACAGCCGGTGCGTGCACCACATAGTCTGTAATGCTGACAGATACTGGTGGCTATCACTGTCACAGTGAGTGACATCTGCACCTCATGTGTTTGGGTCCCTTTGGCTGTATGCTGGGTGGGACAGACCTGGATGGCTCCTTGTCACAGTCACCCTCTTCCACACATCTATGTCCATCTACCTTTGGCTTATTATAGTGTGTTGTCCTTACATATATGTCTGTATTCCTGTCCACTGTGTGTGCAAGGCATGAGTGGTGCATACTGATGAGTGTCTGCACTAACAACTGCGACTGCCAGATATGTCTGGTCCACTGGTGTTTGTAGACATGACCTTCATGTGTTTTAAGTGTGTGAGCATGCCCAGTATGACCTTTCAGTATGCTGTTGACTGACATTGCCTTCATTTCTCTAAGTGTGTGAGCATGCCCAGTATGGCCATCTTTATTGCATGTGTGGATCAAGTCCAGGTAGTTTGTACTGCAGTGCTGACCTTTGTGTCGTACACTGACAGGTAGCATGCTGTCTCTGCAGGGTATCCATCAGTCATTTGGCATTGACTGTTACTACATTTCTGCATAGCAATGGGACACAACTGACTGTTTCTACCTTTCTACACAGGTTTAGGGGGGCACACATGACTGTTACTATATTTCTATGTAGGATAGGGGGCACACCTATTTCTACATTTCTAAACAGGATTGGGGGTACACCTGACTGTTACTAAATTTCTATGTAGGATGGGGGGAGGGCACACATAACTATTTCTACATTTCTACACAGGATTGGGGGGGCACACCTGACTGTTACTATATGTCTACATAGGATGGGGAGGCACACATGACACATTTGCTAGGACTGTACTGGTATGTCGAGTACTCCATTTCAGTCTGTAGTCTTACCTATCGTGCTGGCTAAAGGCATACCAGTGTACTACAGATATTAGCTTTTAATTACCTACATATTAGTTTCTGACTTCCTAGCCTTCACAACTGACATCCCACTGCCTGGCTTGCTATAGTCTGTCTGTGTAGGCCTCGAGGGGAGGTTACCCATAGCACAGCATTTGTTTGTGTTTGTCTACACCCGTCCTGCTGGCTGTGACTGTTGTTGGTTATATGACCCCCCCCCTCGACTGGCATGTGTGAGTCACTTACCTTGTGGGTGTCCCAGTATTGAGGGTGGTGCTGCAGGGCTGCCTATGTGGGATGCACATAGTACACTCCCTACACATGGTTAGGCACAGGTAGTGTAATGTTTTTATGTGAGAGTTGGAGAGAGGTGTTATTCCCTGGGTCACTCCCATGTCAGTGTATGTGCTATGCATTGCCTCTTTGCCAAGGCCAGGGCATACTGTGCACACCTCCTTCGGCCTACTGGGGCAGGCTTAAGTTGTTCCTCCTCTAAGTCACTCTGTGCCTGTGCAGGTCTTGTCAATGGTGGGAGGCTGTGTGGCCCTGCCCCGTGCTGTTCCTGCTGCAGCTGTTTCCTCAGGATCATATTGTGTAGCATGGCACATACAAGGATAATTTGGGTACATGTAGCTGGTGAGTATTGTAAGGCTCCATTGGATGTGTCCAGGCACTGGAACCGTGACTTGAGCATCCCAAACATACGCTCTATCATGATTCTTGTTTGTGCGTGTGCCTCATTATGAAGTACTTGTTTGGGTGTGTGTGCATTTCTGATGGGTGTCATCAGCCATGGCTCCAGTGCTTATCCAGCATACCCCACAAGGTGACCGTGTGGGATGTCCCGACTGGCAAATCTCTGGTACAGCTGCGTCAGATGCCAGATGTGGGAATCATGATAGCTTTCAGAGCAGCCAGCACACACATTCATTATTATGCCCTGGACATCGCACATGACCTGGCAGTTGATGGAGGTGAAGCCCTTGCGGTTGATGTAGACCCTACCCCACTCACTGTATGGTGCTTTGATGCATATGTGCATGCAGTCTATTGCACCCATTACCTCAGGGTATTCTGCTATTTGGTGGAAGAGACGCATATTGCTGGCCAACACCTCACGGGTGTTGGGGAAACATATGTGCTCACCGACATGTGCTGACATGGCATCCAGGAAATGGTGGAGTACCCTGAATGCTGATGCCTGTGAAATCCCCATCATGTCCCCAGTTGGCCTTTGGAAGGTACCTGTAACTAGTATTCTTAGACTTACACATACCTTGGTATCCACTGGGATGAGTACCCCTCTGTTAGTTCTGTGTGTCAGGTGTGGCTGGCACAGCTCAACAATTTGCTGTAGGAGGTCCATGTCCACCCTATAGTGCTCCACTATCTCCAGCTCATGTATCCCTTGGTAGGTTACCTTGAGTCTGTACATTCTTCTCCGTCTCCTCACTGTGGGTTGGTCGGCAGCATTCACATCCTCACCACCCTCAGCCTCTTCCACAAGTTGTAGGATAGTTATTGCAGCCCCTAACATTTTGCTGTTGTGAGTGTTAAAAGTTCCCCACTTGTTTACACCGGTGGTGTAGAGCGTGGGAAAAACCAGAGGGGTAGAAGTTTGCATAGTGTATAGTAGTGTTCTGGGACGGGCTGGTCTGCTGCCTGTGCAATTGGCTGATTCTGATGCATTTCACCTCCCAGCTATGCTAGTTCTCCTTGATTACCTTCCTACTGCTGTTTTCCCTTCCCATTGCCTTCCTATTTGAGCCCAGGGGCGAGCTGCACAAACAGCATGCCCAAATGTGCACACTGCTGCTATTTTCTGGTTGAACTTTTGTTTTCTGCCTTTAAAACCTGGTGCGCAGCATGCACACCTGCTTAGGCATTGTAAAGAGTGCTAGGCATGTTTAAACCACTCCCTAGCTTAGCTGTGCTAAGCTAGGAGCAAACCCAAGCCACAGGGCTCCAACCCACTTACAAACACCCCCATAATATCAGATATTTCCTAGCTTGCCCCAAGCTAATCCTACTCTTACACTGTTGGGACCTGACTCACATGCTGGGGAAAACTGGGATTCACTATCTTTCCCCTCATTTGAATAGGATTGCCTGCTAATGCATAGTTACATGTCTCACAGTGAGCCTCCCCCCTTAGCAACCAGTACTCACTGGCCAGGTTGTCTTTTGCCTGCCATTGACTTGCATGGCAGAATACTGATTTGAGTTAGAATGCTTATTTTAGGTTTATTTTATTATTTTCCCCCAATCCCGTTTGCGCGCCGCTGTCCTACGTTTAAACT